>NW_015188078.1:0-845 GCF_001447785.1 Gekko japonicus
GCTCAGGGATGCAAGGGAACGTTTCGCCCCACTCCTCCCCCCCACACGGTGGCATCGCAGCTGCTGCCATAACTTTTTATGGAGCCAGGAAGGAGAACTGGGGAAGCCAGAATGACCTCTCTCGTGAGAGGGGAATTTGCCCCTACGAGTCCAAGGCCACAACCCCGGGGCTCAGGGAGGTGGGGGAACATTTTGCCCCCCACCATGTCCCAACTGATGGCTGGTGGGAGCAGGGGGCAGGGCTTATGTGCCCGCCCCCTGGGCTCCTGACTGGCAGAGGCCTGATGTAAACTATCACTACATTCAGCCGCTGTACCAGAAGACTGGAGAGTAGCAAATGTTACACTGATTTTGGAAAAGAAGTCAGAGGGGAACCATGAAATTACAGGCCAATCAGCCTTCCATAAAGACCAAAGGGTCTTAAATATATTCAGAAGTCATGACATTAGAGGACAAGTCTGGTTAATTAACAGGAAACAGAGAGTGAGCATAAATAGGCAATTTTCACAGTGGAATGTGGTAAGCAGTGGGGTACTGCAGGGCTCAGTATTAGGTCCAGCTCTTTCTAACGTGTTCATTAATGATTTGGAGTTGAGAGTAAGCAGTGAAGTGGCTAAATTTGCAGATGACACTAAATTGTTCCGGGTCATAAGAACCAGAACCAGGGAGGACTATGGGGTGTTCCAGATGGATCTGTTAAGGCTGGGCGAGTGGGCATCAATGTGGCAAATGAGATTTAATGTGAAGTTCAAAGTAATGTACATTGGAAACAAAAATCCTAGCCATAATTGATGGGGTCTAAACTGGCAGTAACTAACCAGGAGAGAGCTCTTGGAGTCGTGGTA
>NW_015188079.1:0-850 GCF_001447785.1 Gekko japonicus
ATAACAACTTAAAATCAGATGAACAATTAGATAACCAAAAAAAAAAATTTCACATGATGGGAGAAGACCCAGTTAATTGCAATACATAAGACAGATTAAAAAAAAGGATTTTATAAGAAAAAGAACGAACTGGACCAGATCTGGCTGTCCTCCAGTGACAAACTCATTCAAAAATTATATAAGCTACTGTTGGAAGAGTGTATGATAGGAGAAACGGTGAAAGGAACAATGGTGACGTGGGCTAAAGATTTAAACTATATGCTAGAACCAGAGCAATGGGTTAAAGTATGGAAATCAATAAAATTAATGCGGGCAATACCCTATAAAGGGAACATTTACAAAATGTTCTACAGGTGGCACTGGACACCGGAAAAGATAGCGAAATGTTATGCAGTATCTAATAGGAATTGTTGGAAATGTAAAAAAAATGTTGGCACATTCATGCACATGTGGTGGAGGTGTGAAAGGGTACAAAGGTACTGGGAAAAAGTTTATCGAATGTTAAAGGAAATAATAGGAAAACAAATACCGTTTAAGCCAGAGATAGCTTTATTAAACATGATACCAGACATGTATAATAGTACAGAGAAATATGTTATTATATACTTCTTTACGTCAGCAAGAATTTTATTAGCTAAAGCATGGAAAGAAGAGAAAGTACCTTCAGAAAATGATGTAATTGAAAAAATGATGGTTGTAGCTGAAATGGACAGATTAACTTTAAGGTTACAAGATAAAAATAAGGAGATATTTGAAAAACGATGGAAAATGTTTTATATATGGATAGATAATGTAATCAGAAAAGACTCAAAAGGATAAACAATGTAACACGAAGATGTAATGTATATAA
>NW_015188080.1:0-896 GCF_001447785.1 Gekko japonicus
GGCCATTTGTGAGAGGGAAAGGGCTCTTTGGATTAAGCTTCCCTCTCTCCTTTCGACTGCGGCGTGAGTGTGAACTGGATCTGCTTGGCTAAATTTAAGTTTCCCCTTTTTTGCAATATACTTTTTGGGAGATTTATCCACTGCACTCGGTATCGTGCTTCTGTGACTAGGCAAATGACTCTGCCTTATTAACCAAATAACCCAATAGTCAGACACAACAAAGACACTACAAAGCATTGTACACACACACAAACACGTTCAAAAGCACTCTAGCCTTAAAATGCAGGGTAAAGGTAAAGGTAAAGGTGAAGATTCCCTTGCTCGAAAGCCAGTCGAATCTGACTCTAGGGTTGCGGTGCTCACCTCCGTTTCAAAGCCGAAGAGCCAACGCTGTCCGAAGACGTTTTTGTGGTCATGTGGCCGGCATGACTAAACACCAAGGCGCACGGAATGCTGTTCCCTTCCCACCGAAGGGGTACCTATTTATCTACTTGCAATGTCTTGCTTTCAAACTGCTAGGTTGGCAGGAGCTGGAACTAGAGATGGGAGCTCACTCCGTCATGCAGCACCCGGGTCTCGAACTGCTGAACTACCGACCTTCCACAGCCTGCAGTTCAGCGTCTTAACCACTTGAGCCACTGCAGCTCCTTCTAAAATGCAGGGTACCAATAGTTAATGTATGAGCCACATGACAAGGGGAACCTGACCTTGAATTTGTGACAAACAGTGCTAGTGGATGCTCTAAAATATGCATTTTGATGCCTGTAACACAACTTGGCAGTTAAGCCATTGGGGGAACAGGTGTGTGTGTGGAAAGGGAAGGTGGGTCCTACTTCAGGGTAATAATGTCACGGCTTCCTCTGTGGTATGACTACAGACAGACTGATGTGAGTTGC
>NW_015188081.1:0-848 GCF_001447785.1 Gekko japonicus
AAGCTAAAGCAAGATGGTCATCTCTCATTAGTCATACAGTTGATATGGAGAGAGATCTTCAAGACGTAGAAGATAAAGACGTTAAAGAGGTGACAGCATCATTAAATCAGACACAAAAGTAGGTCGATCTGAATTTAGCAAGCTTGAATTATTGTTTTCATTAGGATGCTGTAAACACACATAAATTTGTTACAAATCGAATGCTGAACATTTTTTAAAAACTTGGATTCTAAACCCAATTTTTAGTGTGGATATATATATATTGAAACCTTCAAATTTCATAACGGAAGCTTAAAAATAATTTAAAATAAGCTAAATTTATCTTTCTTTTTTTAAAAATAAATTGCTGGATAGTTTTGTGTGATGCTCAGGAACTGAGCTCATGAGAAGTGGGAATCAGATCCATTGAGGAGTTAAAGTAATTATCAAAGCCTGTGCTTCTATTACTCACCTAGTAACGATAGCCATAGAATAAAGCAAATGTTATTGAAAAACCACATGACACCACCTAGATCTCTGCCTCAGGTTCAGCCAAATCGGTTTTCTGTATTTGCAGCAGACAAGGAGGTCAATAAGCCACAAGTTCTTATATAATCCAGGACTAGTTTGCATTTCAGAAATTCCCCTTCTCCCATCATTTATTTCTTTCCATTTCCTTCTGACAGCCAATCAGGTTATTTCAGCAACCCCTTACAATTTACATGTCCCTGGATGGGAAAAAGAGTGTTTCACGAACACACATTTTAGTTTGAAAAGTCCAGTTCCTAATATCAGTTGTTTCTGATCACAGTGAATCTGCACTTGTCCTTTGTCCAACCACATTTACAAAATTTGCTAGAAAAAACAAT
>NW_015188082.1:0-851 GCF_001447785.1 Gekko japonicus
ACTGAATAATTACATCACTGACAGCGGAAAATTCGGATTCACAGGAACTTAACTAAACATGAACCTGTTTTATTGACTTCCATCCTACCAGGACACCTAATACAAAAATTGTGAACCCTGTGGTTGACCTTGAATCCGGCCTGTCCCCCCAACTCGCATCACTGAAGGCTGACAGACCTTCTGTTTGTGCATCCACCTTTAGCACTAATTTTTCACTTGCTGTGCCCTTAAGGTATTCTTCACTTGCTGTGCCCTTAAGGTACCGGAGCACTCTTTTCGCTGCAACCCAGTCTCTTTGATATGGACATTGACGTTGTTGACACAACCAATGCACAGCTACAGAGATATCTGGCATTGTGCAGCATGTCAAATATAGCAGAGACCCAACCAATGATTGGTATAACTCTTTGTGAGGAAACATTTCTCCCTGCTCCTCTTTTAGGTAGTTTACAGTCATAGGCGTCTCAGTAACGTGAGCTTCACTCCTGCAAAATCTTTTGCTCTTGGCAAAGAGTGTAATTACCTTGTTCGTTCTTGCTTATCTGTACACCCAGATAACTTTGTATTTCGCCCAGATCCTTCATGTTAAACACTGGTCTTAATGTTGCTGTAAACCAGTCCAGCTGTTGTTTTGTCGAGTATAATAAACAAATGTCGTCTACAAAATAACACAGCCAGCAAAGTTGCCCTTGTAACTCTTTGCTGTATAAACATGGATCAGCTATGCTCTGTTTAAAACCTTTATTCACCAGTGCATGATGAAGACATTGCCCCCATTCAAATGCGCTCTGTTTTAAACCGTAAAGAGCTTTATGTAATCTCAGAACAGATGTATCAGACCCCGTATGAAA
>NW_015188083.1:0-846 GCF_001447785.1 Gekko japonicus
TAGGGTTTGACCCGTTTGCCGTATCCAAAAGATTGCCTAATCCAAAAGAGAGTAGATCAACCTCCGGCTCACTAATCAGAGTAATTGCTAGGATCTTAAATCTTTGCTGAATTCTTAATGGTGAAATAAAATACTCGAACACCGTGGCTCAGTGGAAGAGCCTCTGCTTGGCATGCAGAAGGTCTCAGGCTCAATCCCCAGCATCTCCAGTTAGAAAAGGACCGGGCAGTAGGTGATGTGAATAGACCTCCACCTGAGACCCTGGAGAGCTGCTGCCAGTCTGAGTAGACAATACTGATTTTGATGGACTGAGGGTCCGATTCAGTATGAGGCAGGTTCATGTGACAGAGATGCCAGCTCCAGATTGGGAAATACCTGGTGACTTGGGGGGCTGGAGCCTGGGGCGGTGTTAGCTATCTTTCTTTTAAGCTAGGCCTCTTGGCTAGCGAGAGGGATCTTTTGGGTATGCTCTCTATGCAGGAGTTTTCTTCAGCAACACCAAAGTCACAGATCTTTTCCCGTCTTGGTGTTGATAATACATTTCGGCCACTGTATATTCAGTCCAGCTGTTGTATAGTTAGTTCAGCAATTATTTCCTTAAACAAGCAAATTTGTTTGCTAGTAAGCGAAACAATTATGTCCTGCCAGGAGGACATCTGGTATTGCAACATGAACCAGCAAAAATCTTCAGGTCTTTGAGCAAAACGGCTCTCCCCAAGCCTTTTCAACCAGGCCTCACATTGTCTGTGTGCAAGACAACCATACATAAGGGGCATTTACCTGGATCCTTACAGCGGACAGGGTTTGGGGAGAGGCTGGCCATAGAGTCCACCCTGCAAAGCAGCC
>NW_015188084.1:0-836 GCF_001447785.1 Gekko japonicus
TTATAGAATAGGATAGTTAAAAATATGGACTGCAAAATATAGACTTGCAAAATATTAGATGATCATATAGTGGGAAAACTGGCATTTAGTTATACATGTATGAGGTAATATAAGAGATATGATGATATTATTTATTTATTTTATTGTTTTTATCCCACCCATTCTGGCCTAGGCTGGCTCAGGGCAGGTTCCAACAAGATAAAACTTCATGATATATATTACTACTCTCATGTATGTTTGTTTGTATGTTTGTTTGTTTAAAATAATAAAAATTATTATAAAAAAGAGAGATAACGATAGGGTGAGTGAAAAGGAAATCACAGTCCTCCCTTAAGAACTTATACATGCAGTCAGTATTCTTGGCAGTGGGGGAGACTGCCACTGGCTTGGTCCAGGTAGATTTGGATATGTCCAGCAATCCCCGTAGCATTGGGAAGGCAATTAAACCCATTTTGGGTGGATAAAAGACCTTCAAAATGGGGTTGGATGTAGTCGGTTCTGAGCAGATGACTTCACTATTAAGGGACTTAGCCATTCAGTTCAGTTGTTCACAGTAGAGATGGAGGTCTTCCATTGGGGAAACAGGATGGAGGGTTTTCCTGATCTGATTCTGAGGGACTCAGCTCCGTAGCAAATGGAGCTGATGGAAGAGCACAGTGTGGCCACGAGCTTGGTTCTATAGGGAGTGGTAGTTGTTATTTCCATTGCATAGTCCAGTACACAGGCAGAGGGGTGTATTGGAACCACTGCAGAGGTGGTGGTCCCCAGTGATGTAGGGCCAAAGAGTCCCCCGAAGATTTATGGTCCCATTTAGCTGAGGGAGCTTCAGCTCCAGG
>NW_015188085.1:0-877 GCF_001447785.1 Gekko japonicus
CTTTTGCCCCCTTCTGCAAGGAGCCGAGGGGGGGGGGGCTGCCTGGGTCATTCACATTCCCGGCTGCCCCCATGGGAGGGTGGCATCGGGCTTTCTGTGTGCGGTGCTCCGCGGGGCACTAACACAGTCGCCGTGGGGCTGAGGTTGGCACCGAAAGCTCAAGCCAGTAAGTGTCTGCTGGAGAGACCGAAAGCTCAAGCCAGTAAGTGTCTGCTGGAGGGCTGGGCAGCAAGGGAGGGCACTCAAAAAGGCTATGCTGGGGATCTCAGGAAGGAGGTTTTTTTTAACTCTTTCTTTCCCAAACACTCAAATTCAGCCCCCAACTCAGCAGCTTTTCTCTTTGAGCAAAATCTCCTTGAGAAAATAGCAGGGAAAGAATTTTCGACACATAAGCAGTTCGGGGTGGGGGAGGAATTGGGCTCTTTTTGTAGCAGGAACTCCTTTGCATATTAGGTGACACACCCCTAATGTAGCCAATCCTCCAAGAGCTTACAGTAGCCCCTGTCAGATGAGCTCTGTAAGCTCTTGGGGGATTGGCTACATTAGTGGTGTGTCACCTAATATGCAAAGGAGTTCCTGCTACAAAAAGAGCCTGTCACGTGCTGGGGGAAGGAAGGGGACCCTGACAACGCCCAGCCAGCCTTGGGCAGCCTCTGGCGGTGACGCCTTGCCCGCTCCCGCCGGGCTTCCCGACTTGGGAGGGCTTCGTTTTTGCAGGCCATGTGCCCAGAAGAGATGCACCCCCCATCGCCAAAGCACGTGATGGTTCGCCTGGTCAGCCAACGAGAAGTGCAGCGTGAGGGGGTGGACGGCTGTTGGGCACCCTCTGCAGAGCCTCACCAAAGCCGGGGCGCAGGGATGGAGTGACACACAACTC
>NW_015188086.1:0-849 GCF_001447785.1 Gekko japonicus
ATCTATCTGAAATATGACTCTGGCTCCGATTTTTTTCATCCAGCTTCTAGAGCCAGAGAAACTTTGTCAAGGCCAGCTCCTCCAGGCTCCCCGAACCAGTGGAGGGAGGTGCAATCGTTCAGGGAATCAGCCCATTTTCAATCTTTTCTGCTGCTGCTGCTCCGAACAACACCCGGAAGAGCAGCAACTTTGTTAATGATTTCGCGACGCGCGGCAGGACCTTGCAAGACCCACCCCCAGAAACAAGGCGCTGAAAGGAGAAATCCACGGAGCTCCAAGCGGGGCAAAGTCCTGGAAGGCCGGGGAGGAAGTTCCCGCCCAGAAATGCAAACAGCGCCAGGGGGGAGAAGGCGCAAAGGGAAGCAGCAGCTCCAAATCGGCCCGTCGTGGGCAGAGATTCGGCGCCGCGCCCCCAAAGCAAATCGCTCCCCCGGACCGGGGCGCAAAGGAAGCGCCGTCGTCGCGCAGCGGCTCCGCGTGGCCGAGCTAGAAAATCGCCCCAACACGTTTCAAGTCAATAATTTGGAGTAGGGTTGCCAGCCTCCAGGTGGAGCCTGGGGAGGAGTAGGAAGTCCCGCGTCGGCCCGCCCCGTCCAACTCGGGACACACCTGCCCTGCCCTCACTCTCCGTTCCTCCTGGGTCTTTTTCTGCGTTTAAACTTTAGTCCCATTTGGGCCGTAACCGAGTCCCTGCTCGGCGGCGCACGTCGGAAAGGGGCAGACACGTGAACCCAGCCGCGGCGGACAACCCGAACTGGAGGAAAAGCCACCTGAAGAGCCGCCCTCCGAGAGCTCGGCGTGGCCCTGACCCCCTTTCCCCACCCAGGAATCCCTCGCTGGGAAGAGGGA
>NW_015188087.1:0-933 GCF_001447785.1 Gekko japonicus
CTTTCCTCCCAAGGAGCAGGCGTCTCTTACTTTTGGGGACTTACTTTTGGCCGCAGTGCGATGCAGAGTGTTGGACTAGACAGGCCACTGGCCGGATGCAACGTGGCTTCTCTTATGCTCCTCTTTAAAGGTAAAGGTTCCCTTGCTCGAAAGCCAGTTGAATCCGACTCTAGGGCTGCGGTGCTCATCTCCGTTTCAAAGCCGAAGAGCCAGCGCTGTCCGAAGACATTTCCGTGGTCATGTGGCCGGCATGACTAAACGCACACCAAGGCGCACGGAACGCTGTTCCCACCGAAGCGGTACCTATTTATCTACTTGCAATTTCCTGCTTTCGAACTGCTAGGTTGGCAGGAGCTGGAACTAGAGACGGGAGCTCACTCCGTCACGCGGCACACTCGGGTCTCGAACTGCTGAACTACCGACCTTCCACAGCCTGCAGTTCAGCGTCTTAACCACTTGAGCCACCGCAGCTCCTCTGCTCCTCTGTACTTCAGCGCAAATGTGTTCCGCATCAGGGTCGTTTTATTTCTGAACCCTTTTCTGCCCTCAAAAACTCACTACGGTGGGGGTGGGACGTGCCGTCAAGTCCCAGCTGATTTAGGTCGACCCGTAGGGTTTTGAAGGCAAGAAACGGTCAGAGGTGGGTTGGCCATTGCCTGTCTCGGCGTCACGGCCCTGGTATTCCTTGGAGGTTTCCCACCCAAGCGCTAACCAGAGCCGACCCTGCTTAAGCTTCCGAGACCTGACGAGATCGGGCTGGACTGGGCCATCGAAGTGAGGACCAGACCCTCACTATGATGACAAACTTTTAAGAAATAGAACGAAACCCGTATCCCCAGTTATGCCTAAGCAATACAGGGGCATCCCTTGCACGCGTAGACTTTGTTTCTGCTGCTTTATAGCCCCAGTCTGTCTTTCTCAAAATGAATCCTG
>NW_015188088.1:0-851 GCF_001447785.1 Gekko japonicus
ATGACCCATTGCCTTGGATATTGTGTGTGTGAGTGTATGCTGGGTTGTGGGATTGTATGTCTGAAAGCACACATCTATCAAAATTGTGTTGCACACAAGAAGTTTATACAACAGAAACATCAATCAATTGATTTATTATGATCAAAGATCAGCAAATACCCTTATACCTGCCCTCCATGAAGATAATCAACTATCAGTACGATGCAACCCTCAAGGACACCTGTCCCATAAGGTCCCAGTTAGGAGGGAGGTGAGACAAGGGTACATACTTGCCCCTCTACTATTTTAACTTCTTGGTACAATCTTTAACTAATTTGGACTTTCACCCTCCAGCTATTGCAAAAAGACCCATTCCCATGCTCTTATATGCAGATGAAAAAGCTATTTTGTCATACACTGAAATAGGCCCGAGAAGAGCCCTTCATGCACTCTCACTGTACAGTAAAGAGGAACATCTAACTATAAATTTCATCAAAACCAAAATACTTGTTTTTGCCAAAAGGCCTATGATCCACAAATGGCAATTAGATGGTCATATGATTGAGCAAGTTAAAGTATTCAGGTATTTGGGAGTTGTATTTCAATCTTCAGGCTCGTGGGCAGCTCACCTTTTCAGGTCACGGATTCTGCCCAGAAATCAGAAATGTGTATTCTATTGCAGACCCAAGATGGAACAAAATTATATTTGAAACTACTGCTGGAACAACTCCCTTTTTAGATATATTCATGACTAAATCAAGTTTTTAAATCACTTTAAATGTTAACAGTTCAAGACAGAATATCCCCATACCATAAGACTACCTTCTAAAAAGGTGCAACAGAAGAAGCCGACAGGAGATGAAAAGTCTCTG
>NW_015188089.1:0-852 GCF_001447785.1 Gekko japonicus
TCTTTCTTTCATGTTCCGCTTCTGTAGCAGAAAGGTGGCTCACTGATGCTTTAAAGAGGATCAATAAATAAATAGGGGCAGCCAGGGGAGGGGGTCCCCACCAATGCTCCCTCTAAGCTGTGGAGTCCTGTGAGCAAAAATTCTACTTTGTGAGCTGCCGGCATTAAAATTGTGAGCGAGCGATTTGGCTGCTGCATCAATGAGTTTGCTCTGGAGCCAGTTTGGTGTCGTGGTTAAGTGCGCGGACTCTGATCTGGGAGAGCCGGGTTTGATTCCCCACTCCTCCACTTGTGCCTGCTGGATGAAACAAGCCGTGGTGCCTAACTCGTTAATGGTGAAGCCAATACACGTAGCAGTGATCTTTACAAATATCCTTGACAAAGAAGTAAAACAAAATACCCCGAAGAGACTTCTGCAGATTTGTGTAGAGGACTGGTCAGGAAAAATAAAGTCCACTCTGACTAGGTCTGGACACACAGACCCTAACAGAACTGACTGTATAAAGGGGGTTCGTGTCATAGGGCCCAATCACACCTCATATAAAAATACCAAAATCTTAAACACAAGGGCCAATGGACTTGACCTGATGCGTTTTAGCCTATATAGGCCTTTCTCGCAGGTCAAATACAATGAGGAACAAATTGGCTTATATTATAATACAAAACAGTCATTCAATTATGCAACATGGATACACAATGGACCAGAGAAGAATTGTTCCAAAGTGAAACCACTAGGCACGGAATAAACGTATAAAGGAGGCCTCCAAAGGTGCAATCACATCCCAAAGGATATTTCACTGAAAACCCAGAAAGTGCCTTCCGATGATGGCTTAGCCAAAGCGTCCTCAGTCAA
>NW_015188090.1:0-845 GCF_001447785.1 Gekko japonicus
TTCTTCTTCCTTAGGCTCAACACCCAAATATCCAGGTATTTCTGAACTCAGAGCTAGCAGCAACCCTAGCTTGAAAGGGCTGGTGTGTTATGATCCATATTATGGGTCATCAGGATAGGCTCTTGGCTAACGAATGAAAGGAAATGTTGTCTGGAAAGATTACTACGGGGTTGCCCTCGCCACCCAGCCATTCTCTCTGCCTTTGAATCTGAATTTCAGCTTCAGCTCTGCCCCTATCCAGTATCTTCCATGATCTCTGGACTTGACTGTTGACAATGTTCTGTTCCTCCTTCAGTGTCCTAAACTGCCGGGATGCAGTGTTCCCTCTAAGCGGTGTTAGTGTGAGCTAGCTCACAGTTTTTTAGCCTCCACCTCACACATTTTCGCCTCAGCTCAGGAAGGGATGGCTCCAGAGCAAACTGATTTGTGCAGCAGCCAAATCGCTCGCTCACAACTTTAATGTCAGGAGCCCACAAAGTACAATTTTTGCTCACAGGACTCCACAGCTTAGATGGAGTATTGGGGGAGTTGTAAGAAAATAAACTTTTTAAGGAAGCAGAGACTTGTGTTTCTTGAGGAAAACTTGTGGCCAAATATGCACCCATTGCACTGGTGATTTGTGGAGGACAAAAGAAGAGCCCTATTGGGCAAATGCCACCTGTCCTGGCACTTGTTCCACAGTTTGTTGATTTGTTTAAAACATTTTTATGCTACCTTTCCACCCAATCAGGCTTCCCCAGGTAACACAGGTAAAACATGAAAGCACTCAAATTAAAAACCACATTGAAAAGGAAGCTCAATAACTATTACTGTGGGTTGAACACTCAACGAAACAAGCAAGTCTT
>NW_015188091.1:0-843 GCF_001447785.1 Gekko japonicus
CGCTCAGACTAAAGTTATCAAACTTAGAAATGTAACCATGCAGTGTAATTAGGGTTAGTTGGTACTAGGTCATTTTCCATTAAATATGTGAGAGCTGGAAACCAATGTTGTACAAATTTCGAGTTTGTCCTTGGTGCACTGTACTGGTTCTTTTCATGTCTGCAATTTTGTCCATTATAAAATGATCCCAGCATTTATTTCACCATTGGTTAATTGTTGGAATATTAGGGGATTTCCATGCCGCTGCTATGGAGAGTCGTGCCACAGCCAGTAGAGTGGAAGCCAGGCCAGACACCATAATTTCCTCGTTGTCACATGTGAATGAGGAGTTCAGTCGGAGTACTGTAGAGTCCAGTGGGATATTTTGGGAACTAATCTTCTTGATTTCCGCCAAAACTTGGGACCAAAAGGATTGAATTTTGGTGCAGGGCCACCAGCAATGATAGAAATCACTGATCTCACCACATCCTTTCCAACATAGATTGCTGTACTTTATGTGCATGTGATGTAGCCTGGCCGGGGAGTGGTACCCCCATGTAGTAATCTTGAAGAATTGCAGCCGAATGTTGAATATTCTGGAGTTGTTAGCTCGGGAGTTCCAAATCTTCCTCCACTGTTGTAAGGTTAGCTGTTTTTGAAGGTCCTTGTTCCAAGCAGTGATGTTAGGTAGGATATTAAGTAGATAAGGCCTCATGTTTCTTTGATTTTTTTTTCCTTCCAGGCCACTGCCCCCACCCCCGGAGTCTTATCTCTCATTCAGGGCTCTGAACTAATCTTTTTTATTTGGGCCTCATGTAAATTAAAGTGATCATCAGCCAATCAGAGCCCAAGGAATAAATAAAT
>NW_015188092.1:0-868 GCF_001447785.1 Gekko japonicus
AGTATTGTCTTAGTGTTGACATAACCAAGAAACAGCACACTCTCTAAAATGCAAAGACCCAACTCTCAAGGTGCAATTCTCTGCAGAGTTACTCCAGCTTAAATCCATTGGAATCAATGGAGATAAGACTGGAGGAACTCTGCAGAGGATTGCTCTGCCAATGTCATAAATAGTCCACACAGCCAGGGCTTTTTTTGTAGAAAAAGCCCAGCAGGAACTCATTAGCATAATAGGCCACACCCAACAACAGAAACGCATTAGCATACCCAGCCACACCCATGAGAGCATAGCTAATTAGCATATTAGGCCACACCCCATGTATAGTCATCCAGCCACACCCACCTTTTGCTTCTTATTCTGTTGACCTTGTTTGTTGTCAAAACCTAGGACTTTTTTGGTAGCAGGAACTCCTTTGCATGTTAGGCCACACCCCTAATGTAGCCAATCCTAATGAGTTTCTGCTATTGGGTGTGGCCTATTATGGTAATGAGTTCCTGCTGGGCGTGGTCAACTTGGGAGCCAGATGGAACTCCGTTCCTGTGGGTTCCTGCCCCAAAATAGCCCTGCTTGTGATCCTTCCATCTGTAGATAGAAGTAAACACAATGTCCCTTACAGAGTTATTATTGGTGAAGTACTTTGAAACTTGTTATGTCTTAAGTAATAAAGCAATGTTTAGCTTAAGCATAAGTTCCATTAAAACAAAGCAGAGTTTGGATTGAAGAACTAACCAATCAAAGAAGCCTATGTTTTTGGCGGGAACCACTCTCAGAGGTTCCAAGCCCTGTATTTCTATTGGGTGTTATCTGTTTGTTGGGTATGGTTTGCCCCGGTTCAAATGGTATATAAGCCAGCCTGGTTACATGCATC
>NW_015188093.1:0-834 GCF_001447785.1 Gekko japonicus
CCGCCGAGGCAGGCTCAGGGCGGCTAACACGAATTAATACATAAACAACAACTAAGATCCACATAAAATCATCTAAGAACAGTTCAGTTACAAACAGTTTTCATGCCATTTGCTCCACCGTACGAACCAACTTTTCTTCCTTGTTATGCATGCAGGTTTTGACACAAAAGTTTAACCTTGTGAAGACTCAACTTAGCTGTAATTCCAGTTTCCCGAGCAACATGGTTTTTGAGGTCCACTAAGCTTATATTGGCTTGAGAACTGAAATGGTTTTGAACCACATCATACAATCAAGTTTTGTGCCTCCATCTCTTGGGGGGGGGGAATCACTGATGCCGTCTGTGATCTGAAGGCACCTTGACATGAGGCAGAAAGTATAAATGGTGTCCCGTAGGGGTAAAAATTACGTATGGCTGTGGAAATTGCCGTCAAATCACAGCCAACATATGGCAGCCCCATAGGGTTTTCAAGGCAAGAGACTAACAAAGGTGGCTTGCCCTTGCCTGCCTCTGCATAGCAACCCTGGACTTCCTTGGCAGTCTCCCATCCAAGCACTAACCAGGGCCGACCCTGCTTAGCTTCCGGGATCAGGATACCCTGGGCCATCCTAATCAAAGATTAATTTTATTATTGGGAGTGTGATGTCCTTTTAATAGTGTAATCTGTAGTCTGCTTCTTATAGTAGGGCTGGTACTCAGGAAGGTGGCTCTTGATTCAGGAGACAGACTTTGTGAGACTGATTCCTTGGTCACCAGAACCCAGGCAATGTTGCAATGTGGATGGACGTGTGGTAGAGTTACGTTGCGCTAGCTTTTCATATGGTTCCGTTTTCAC
>NW_015188094.1:0-858 GCF_001447785.1 Gekko japonicus
AACCCAGAGCTGGCAACCCTAGCTGGCCCAAATCTCTAGTTCATACAATTCTCAGCTCATAAGCACAGAGTCTGCTTCACACTGCTTTTTCAAACAATCCTGATCATGGACAGGGAGCTTATACCAACTCACACCAATTCACACCAACTCATGGTGTACGACCCTGTGGTCGCACATGGGTGGGATGTGTGGCCAGTGAGTTTGAGCTCACTTCCCCTCTGTGCCTGTTATCTCCATGGGCTAAGGCGGCTTCACCTGTCAATGGCATAGAAAAAGAACATTTTAAATAGCAGACTTTTTCTGCTCTCTTGGAAGGTGCAGAGGGAGCTTACCCCTGTTGGCCCTTGGCTTGTGCTCCAATGAGCCCCAACCAGCTGCTGCTTCCTCCAATATTCTGTAGCTCAGATATCACTTACAAAGCCCTTCATGACCTTGGTGCCTTGGATGGCCCAGGATAGGGTGATCTTGTCGGGTCTCAGAAGCTAAGCAGGGTTGGCCCTGGTTAGTATTTAGATGGGAGACCCCCCCAAGTAATACCAGTCCAGGATTGCGATGTGGAGGCAGGCAAGGGAAAGCCACCTCTGAACATCTCTTGCCTTGAAAAACCTATGAGGTCACCATAAGTCAGCTGTGATTTGACGGCACACACAGAGTAAGTCATGTGAAGGACCTCTGCCTGAGACCTTGGAGAGCTGCTGCCAGTCTGTGTGGACAATACTGACTCTGATGGACCTGAAGGTATGAGGAACCAGCTCGCCCTCCAAACCCTGGAAGAGAGGAGTCACGGGCTGCTCCCGTGGCGGGCCCTGCCCCCTAAGCCAGTGGACCAGGGCCACCCGCCCGGCCTGCCCTCCTACC
>NW_015188095.1:0-871 GCF_001447785.1 Gekko japonicus
CCGGCCTCTGTCTGATTAGCTCCGGCCGTACTGAGTCCCTGCGTCGCTGCGTCTCTGGACCAGTCCCCACCCGGAACGTCTGCAGCTTGATGTTGGTTTCGCCGCCATGTTCTTTTTTGCCAGATCGCCACTGTCGTCTACCACCGTTGTCTGCCACCACCACAGGTCTTCTTCGCTGCTACTGCGCCGGAAGGTGGGTGCCCCCCTGCACCTAAGGCTAAGCTATCGAACCGCTGGGTATCTCTGTTTCTGTGTGTAACAGTGTTCTCTAAGCTGAGTTAGTGTGAGCTAGCTCTCAGTTTTTCAGCCTCCGGATCACACATTTTTGTCTTTGGAAGGATGGCTCCAGAGCAAACTAATTTATGCAGTAGCCAAATTGCTCGCTCACAACTTCAGTGCCGGTAGTTCACAAAGTAGATTTTTTTCTCGCAAGACTCCACAGCTTAGAGGGAGCATCGGTAGGAACTATTTTATTTTGTGGAGGAACAGTCTACCATGTGAACCCCTCAAGGAATTAGCAAAACCCAGATAAAGGATTACCACCTCAGTAGGAACTAGGCCTCTCATAAGGGTGTTACAAGAGATTCCTCGGTGAACTGATTAGTGATGCTGAACAAACTCCCATCTTCCTGTGCAGGACAGGCACGAGGACCTGTTATATACATTCTAGGTCAGTGGTCTTCAGCCTTTCTGGACTCAGAACCCACTGAATTGTAAAGCACAGCTGTGTCATGTGACAGGAAGAGAGGGAGTCCAAATTATGACATCACCAGCTTCAAGTCCAGGACTGCTGGTGGGCAGCAGACCAAGAGGACCAAGGATAAGAAACAAGTAGTCAAACAACAGGAGGCAGGGGTCATTTCCTGCAGGA
>NW_015188096.1:0-862 GCF_001447785.1 Gekko japonicus
ATAAAAAAATAATAATGATGCAATGGAAAACAGCATACCATTTTGCAGGACTGGAGAAGGCCCTTGGTTGGTTGCTTGAGCAATGCCTGGATTTCTGAAGATCTGGGGGTAGAGATGCCAGCCTCCAAGTGAAACCTGGGGATCCCCCGTAATTCCACCTCATCGCCACACTACAGAGATCAGTCCCCCAGAAGAAAATGGGTGCTTTGGAGAGTGGCCTCTACGGCACCGTACCCTACTCAGGTCCCTGCCCTCCCCAGGCTCCACCCCCAAATCTCCAGGAGTTTCTCAACCTGGATCTGGCAACCCTACCCTGCATCCCCACCTGCCAGTGAAGGGGACCTAGGCAGGGCTATTTTTGGGCAGGAATGGAACAGAGCTCCGGCTGGCTCCCGAGTTGGCCACACCCAGCAGGAACTCATTAGCATAATAGACCACACCCAATAGCAGAAACTCATTAGGATTGGCTACATTAGGGGTGTGTGGCCTAACATGCAAAGGAGTTCCTGCTACAAAAAAAAGGCCCTGGGTTTTGACGACAAACAAGGTAAACAGAATAAGAAGCAAAAGGTGGGTGTGTCTGGATGACCACACTTCTGGCAACAGGGGGCTGCGACCTAATATGCCAATGAGCTGTGGTGTCAGGGTGTGGCCTATTATGCTAATGAGTTCCTGCTGGGCTTTTTCTACAAAAAAAAGCGCTGGACCTAGGCAACCTTATCTGGGGGTGGAACCATAGGAGGGTGGGGTTGGAGAGGGGAGGGCATCAGTTTGGAGAAGTATAATGCCACAGAGCCACCCCCACAGCAGCCATTTTCTGCAAAGGAGCTGGTCTTTGTAGTCTGGAGCTCAGTTCTAATTC
>NW_015188097.1:0-841 GCF_001447785.1 Gekko japonicus
GAAGCAAATGCAATTGCCGAAATGCAAAATAACAATGTGTTCCAAAACCAAATAAAACCAGCTTAGAACTGATCGTATAAATATGTCCATCACTGTGTGTTAATTTTCCCCAAAGCTCTTTTAGTTTAATTACGCATTTTTCTTTGGTTTTCTTGATTTAGCAAACACTGACAAGGCTGTTCCTTTATGAAGTATATTTTAATTAACAGTTAGTTAAAGCATGGCTCTAAGCTCCCCAATGGGCCACAAATAGCTTATAAAAAAAATATCAATGACACTTGATTGCCCGGAAGATGACAATGTATCACAAGCTTTTGTTTGGTTAAGAATCTTAAAGATGGTTATAATTAGATCCCTATTTTAGTGCCAAATATTGTGTGCATTAGAAAGAGTATTTTAATTTTGGCATGAAACTGTCTAATTATCTTCACATGTAGGCTTTATGGAGGTGGGGGGGCTGTCCTTCTTTAATCATTCAATATACGAAAGAATTCCCAAGATATTGGCTGCCTGATTCTGTCTGCTTCTGTGTATGCTGCAGATGATGTAAAAGTTGGCTTGGGATTCCCAGGAATGGCACAAGAGACCTTTGGTGGGAAAATGGTGGGAAAAGGCTTAGGATCTCAAGGAACCTTGAGATGAATGATATCAAAAGATGGGAAGTAACCTCAAGGCTTGTGCAGTAACCATCTGCAAGACACACAGGAGACTGAGGGAGGATTAAAAAAAATCCATCCGTAGGTCCAAAACAGCTGTAAAGATGCTTATTATTGTTTATGATTTTTTTAAAAAAACTATACCCTGCTTTTCTGAGACCCAGTTTGGTGTGGTGGTTAGGAGC
>NW_015188098.1:0-875 GCF_001447785.1 Gekko japonicus
AGCAACACTTGGATATGATTTTTGACAAATAGGAAGCAATGAAGCAATGTACAGTTTGCATGCTTTTATTTAATTTGGTTTTGAAATTGCACGGCCTTTTATGCCAGTTTGGTGAGAGCCAGTTTGGTGTAGTGGTTAAGTGTACGGACTCTAATCTGGGAGAACTGGGTTTGATTCCCCACTCCTCCACTTGCACCTGGCTGGATGACCTTGGGCAAGCCGTAGTTCTGATAAGAGCTGTTCTTGATAAAAGAGCAGTTTCTGACAGCTCTCTCAGCCCCACCTACCTCACAGGGTGTCTGTTGTGGGGAAGGGGAGGGAAAGGAGTTTGTAAGCCGCTCTGAGACACCTTTGGGTAGTGAAGGGCAGGGTATAAATCCAATTTCTTCTCTTCTGTGCACAGTGCTAGGTGTGCTTTCCACACCACTGGGACAATGTCACCTGACATATGGAGTCTATAGCATGTTGTAGTATAGAGGCTAACAGGATTATCGGAGACATTCTCAGTTCAGGCTTTGCCTCCACAAAACCAAATTAAACTCATTGGCCCTTCATGATTTGGAGCCCACAGCCTTCAAGTATGATCCCTTGCAGCAGCTTGCTTGGCCCAGGATTGCCATCTAGCAGATCCAACCCCTGTGAGAGTACCAACAGTGACTGTGTTTTCTCAGGGTTGGTTGGTAGTTGCTCTGGAATTTTGCCAGAGGACATTAGGTGGCCAACAACACCCCCTCTGCAGTTTCAGACAGGATGTTAACACTTTAGAGGGGCATTTGGTTCATAGTTTTCAGGAAGTATAAAGCAGATTTTGTATTGATCTTGACCTCTTCACATTGTAGTGTAAACTTTGTTCCATCTGTTTTTAATGTTCTTAG
>NW_015188099.1:0-847 GCF_001447785.1 Gekko japonicus
TACCGACCTTCCACAGCCTGCAGTGGAAGGATATCCCGCAACTCTCCTGCTTATTATGTAATCTCCCACCAGGAGTCTTCCCGCATACGCGCTCGAAGTTCATTTGCTTAGCTAGTTGCCTTGCCCAGCTATATGTATTGGGATGTTCCCGCCTTCTAGTTATTCCTAACAATAATCCTGTGGACATGGTACCAGTCTTGTACACTAATAAAGCATAACGCTTCTTAGGAAACCACTTTTGTGCTTTGGTGTGGCCCAAGTTCTAAACACAGAAGCAAAGCAAACAGGCAGGGTCCCAAAACATTCATGCCCTTTCCCAAACCCTTCCCATTCTCCTCTAAGCATCTAATTATTTATTTGCGACATTTATACCCTGCCTTTCTGCCCTCATCAGGGCCACCGAGGTTGCTGACAGTTAAAACAAACATGCTAAAAGCACATCATACGGTCCCTTACACGACACCCACACAAAAACACATCATTAAAGCAATTAAAACCAAAGCAAAAACACACACATAGGAAACATTAAAATTGCAATTAAAACATAGGGCAGGAAGGAGGATCACGGAGGGGGATGCCAGACAAAGCCGAAAAGTCTTCACCGGCCAGCAGAAAACAACAGCAGAAGGGGACAGGCGATTCTCTCGGGAGAGAGAATTCCAGCGTTTCGGTGCCACAACCGAGAAGATCCTCTCCTGGGTTGCTGTTTGCTTAATCTCAGAAGGCAGAGGCCCCCCAAAGCAGGGCCTCTGAAGACGACCGTAGCAGTCAGGGTAGGAGTGAGTAGTCCTTTCAAATATGCTGTTTTGGAACCATATAGGGTTTTAAAGGTTAACACCAACACCTT
>NW_015188100.1:0-839 GCF_001447785.1 Gekko japonicus
GCCAAGCAGATGCTCTGCCAGTGAACCACTTCCCCTCGCCAACGTACAATTTGTTCAGATTCTTTCTGCTCCCTTAACAACTTGCTCTTCCTGTTACCTACTAGTTGTACAACAGCCCACTTATGAATGTACAGTTCATAGAGCCACTTCATCCTCATTTCCTTCACCTATTCCTGCTCCTCTCCCTGGGCCTTCGATCATCTCTTCAGCTTCCTCCATTTCCATGGCTGTTTTATTTCACATTTTGCTCTCCAAGTTTAGGCTTACTTTCATTAGAATCCAAAGTTCCTTTGCATGGTAATACATGATTTGTGTTTCCCCCTTTCATTCTCTTTCTTTATCTTGAGAAATTAATATCCTCTCGGGTTCATGAGGCAAGTCCCCATTCTCTGACTGCTTCTGGGAGTTGCCATCGGCGGCCTGGCAGCCCTGTTTGTTGTTTATCCACATGGTGGCCTGCCTTTGGCTATTAATTATATACATTCATACCTAGGGCTGTCAAGACCCTGGTGGTAATGAAGGATCCCCCATCCCTAGTGAGATAATTTTAAATAAATAAATAAATAAATAATAATCATAGAGTGTCCAGCAATTCCTAGAGCTACCCTTTGCACTTCTGGGAAGAGTTTCTGGTAAGTACTTGAGGCTGCATTTCTTTTTTTAAAAACTCCCCTGTGATGTTGTGCCCCCTTAGAACCCTCCTGCTAATTGCTAAGTACACCCTGGCAACCCCAGATGTGTGTGCGTGTGTGTAAAGTCCTGTCAATTTGCATCCAAGTTATGATGTTCCCATAGGGTTTTGAAAGCAAGTGATTAAGAGAAGGGTTTGCCATGGCCTT
>NW_015188101.1:0-820 GCF_001447785.1 Gekko japonicus
ACCAAACTGGCTCCCTCGAGAGAACCATTCGGCACAGGCAGGCTGGGGGGAGGGGGGGCTGGCCCCGAACCTGTATCCGGGTTCCACAGCACAATGCGTCACAGACTTCTGGGACCCAGCGTTGCCAACCTGCAGGTGGTGGCTGGAGATCTGGAAGGACAACCGGTCTCCAGACCACAGAGATGAGCTCTCCTGGAGAAAACAGATGCTTTGGGGGAGGGTGGACTCTACGGAGGTCCCTCCCTCCCCAGGACCCGCCCCCAAATACCCAGGCATCTCCCAGCCCAGAGGTGGGAGGTAGACCTGATTTTGATCCAATAAAGCCCAAAGAGAGAGAAAAGGAAGCGGAAGAAGCGATAGGCTGCCTGTACTGGAAGCAGTGTTCCCTCTAAGCTGAGCTAGTGTGAGCTAACTCACAGTCTTTTAGCCTCCGGCTCACACACTTTTGTCTCACCTCAGGAAGGGACGGCTCCAGAGCAAACTGATTCATGCGGCAGCCAAACCGCCCGCTCACAGCTTCAATGCCGGCGGCTCACAAAGTTGGATTTTTGCTCCCAAGACTCCGCAGCTTAGAGGGAGCGCTGGCTGGAAAGTGTACAGAAATCCATGCATTTTTTTGTAAGAAAGCCCCTTGTTACGTATTGAGCCTGAACCGTACTTGCAAAAGGACTGAGCTTGGGGATGTATAACAACAGCCTGCTAGGATTCTAGAATGGACCAGTAGAGTGACAGGGGTCCTAGAGTTACCCAGCTGGGACACAATGTGATATGAATAGCCTATAGTTGGGAGTGGGTGTGTTTTGGGCGTAACCTTTTTCAG
>NW_015188102.1:0-839 GCF_001447785.1 Gekko japonicus
TTAATAACATCCCATCAATCCTCTGTTAATGGGAGGTAACACTTTCTCCCTTCAGGCAGCTGGCAACACTAGACTAAATATTTCTTTATGACTCAGAGAAAGCAAAACTCCGTGAAGGAAGGGTAATACAGGGGTGTCAAACTTAAGACCCGCAGGTCAGTACTGGCCCACCCACGGCTTTAATGTGGCCCGATGGTCTTTCCTTCCCCCGCCTCCCTCTCCCCTACCTCTCCTCACCCTATGAGGTTGGAGGCTGGGGAAATTACCAGCTCCCTCGCTTTAGTCTTTAGTCGGAAGCTCTTCTGGGCTTGCAAAGTTGCAAAAGAAAATGTGGGATGGATTTTCTGTTAAGGTATCTGCATCCAGATAGGCTACTCTGGGACTGTTTCTAGTGATAGAAACAGTGCTCTGGCCGACTTGAATGACATCCCCCAGAGTAGAATGAAGGTCCCTAGCAATAGAATCTGTGTTCTGGGACTGGAATGAAAGGTCACAGAGTGGAATGACAGCCCCTGGGAGTAGCAGCAGCAGCAGCAGCTTTGTGGGAATGGAATTCCATTCCCAGAATGCTTCTGGTCCTCCAAGGGACTGTCATTTCTCTCTGCTGGCTGTCTTTCCTGTCCCAGAGTAGTGCACCTGGGCCCAGAGACCTTAATGGAAAATACATTCCGGATTTTCTTTGTAACTTTGTCTGTGCTGCAGTGTATTTCAGTGGAGCTGAACTCTAGTTTCACATTGCAGTGCTTGTATGTGTCAGCAAGCTATGCTAGCTGAAGTTGTTGCTTGCTGAAGTTTTCACTGATGTTTTGGGCCACCTTGTCTCTGCTGAATGGACCTGA
>NW_015188103.1:0-835 GCF_001447785.1 Gekko japonicus
CGGATTGTAAGGGAAAGGAAACCTCTGTTGTACATGTCACCCTCCCATTTTTGCCTTTGACAGATTCTTCTGCACGTTTTTCTAGGGCCTAATCCCCTTCCAAGCCCCTTCCAAGTTCTTTGAAAACTATTTTCTGCCTCCAGCCTGAGAAATTTTTACCAAGACACTGCTGTTTGGATCCTTTTGTAGAGCCTGTCTGTTAGCTGGGTCAAAATCAGGAGGTGTCTCATTTCTCCTACCAAACAGAGTCGTTTAAAGAGATTTGGCAACAATGGAAAAGATGGCAGACGAATGATCTAGTCCAGTACTGTCAACTCTGATGGCCAATGGCCAATGGCTCTCTGTGGCTTCCAGGGGAGAGCTTTGCCAAGCTCAGAGATACATAATCCAGAGCCGAGTGCAAAACACAGTACTGGGGTTCTCCTTTCTCCACCCCTCCAAAGGCTGCCTGTAGATATTTCAGGATATTTCAATGCACATGAAATGTCAGCATAACAAACCTATCATAAAGTATACTATGCTGCATTTAATGATGATGAATTAATTAAGAACCACAAATACCAGTTCACTAGATATGAAAACCAGCTTCCATTTTAACTGGGTAAGCTGCTGCCCTGAAGGTGATAGGCGAAATGTCAGGCGAGACATTGTTTTTCCACTAACCATAGGCAATATGACCCAATACTTTTGAACGCCCTCAGTCTAGTGGGGTGCCAGCGAAGTCTGTTCACTTTGACCCCTTTTCTGGCCTTTCCTGAGTCAGTTTGGTGTAGTGGTTAGGAACGCTGATTCTAATCTGGGAGATTAGACGAAAATGTGTGAGCTGGAGGCTAAA
>NW_015188104.1:0-832 GCF_001447785.1 Gekko japonicus
CAGGCACTGGTATACTGCTGAGTGGTGGGACCTCCTTGCTGATTTTGGGATTTGCGACAAAACATTTCTTACAGGATTTAACATATTGCTGAATGTCATTCTTCATTCCCTTCCAGAAGTAACGCTCAGCGACTTTGGAAAATGTTTTGTCTCTGCCAAAATGGCCGCCAGAGGATGGGTTGTCATGACAGGCCTTCAGGATATTTGGCAGTCGGCTTTTAGTGAGAACCTCCCTTTCCCCATGGTAAAGTATCCCTCTTTCTGCTCGATATGGCTTAGCTGCTTGTCTGAAGCTTGACTTGGCATTTGAAATAAGCTCTGGAGGTAGGTCATATATCGACTTGGGGTACTTTTGTTCTGTCGCGGTGAAGAATCTCAAAAGCTGGTCATACAGTTGGGCTTCCATGGTTGTCAGAATTGGCAAAGTTCGGAGGTAGAGGAAGCAGTTGGTGTCTGAGAATGTTCAGCTAGAAGATTAAAGGTAAGACACGGTATGTTAAATTCTTGTGCAACTGGTGGGCAAACTTGGTTGAGGCTGAATAATTATAGGTACTGTATGTAAAGTGAGACTTGGAACCAAAACTATTTTTTTGCGATAGTGAGGGAAGATTTATTGCAGTAGAGGCCACTTTGAGTCAGAAGAAGAAGACATTGCTATTGGCAGTGTACGCACCGAATGATGCCAAAGAACTTTTTCTCCAAGACATCTTAAATAGGCTGGATGATGTGTCATATCAAGAATTGGTTATGTTGGGAGACTTTAATGGCGTGACAGATGTAAAAATGGTCAACCCAAAAGGATACTGAAGATCGTTTTTTAGATAGTAAAACA
>NW_015188105.1:0-848 GCF_001447785.1 Gekko japonicus
ATTTAAAAATACAGGCCTAATGTTGATCCACTATGAAGATATGACCTGCCTTATACCAAGTCAAAGTGCTGATCTCTCTCGTTCAGTAGTCTCCAGCGTACAGATTGGGAACATCAGGTAAATTATTTTTATTAACAAAATTTATACCCTGCTTTTCTGCCCTCATCAGGGCCACCAAGGTGGATAACACACTAAAAGCCTACATAATAAAAAACATGACTTTAAAAGACTAAACCAAACCAAAATATCATTAAGACAAAACCAAGCTAAAAACACAAAAATGTTAAAGTGATTAAAACATAGGGCAGGCAGGAGATCTCACCAAGGGAACACCAGACAAAACAGGAAAGTCTTCATCCATTTTTGGAAAAGGCTGTGACAGAAGGGGACAGACGAGCCTTCCAGGGGACAGAGTTCCAGAGTTCCAAAGTTTTGGTGCCAAAACCAGTGTTCCCTCTAAGCTGAGTTCGTGTGACCAAGCTCACAGTTTTTTAGCCTCCGGCTCACCCATTTTTGTCTTAGCTCAGGAAGGATGGCTCCAGGACAAACTAATTTATGCGGGAGCCAAATCGCTCGCTCATAACTTTAATGCCAGTGGCTCACAAAGTAGAATTCTTGCTCACAAGACTCCACGGCTTAGAGGGAGCCTTGGCCACAACGGAGAAAGGCTAGGATTGCTGGGCTCCAGCCGGCAGCCTCCGGGAGGAAATGGGGGGGGGGGCCAAAACCACTTCTGGTGTCTGGTTGTACTGTAGGTTTTTTTGCAAAATACTATTACTGTTGACAAGATTTTTTACCTGGCGTCTCTGCCCTCATAGGGCCACCAAAAGCCTAACAAATCAAAACCT
>NW_015188106.1:0-831 GCF_001447785.1 Gekko japonicus
ACCTTCTGCAGGCCAAGCAGATGCTCTTCATCTGAGCCACAGCTCTTCCCTTCCTTAAGTACACTCGTGGAACATCTCTGGCTGTCAGAGTTCGCTTGGTAACGCCAAGGCTGAGCCGTGGGTCTCACAAACAGACTTCAAAAACACAACTGTTATCGCCAGTTGCCTACTCTTTTTTTTTAATGCAACTGTCTAGATGATCAAAGGGGGATCTTTCTGAGGCGAAACTGAAGCTTGCAAGGAGACAGCACATCTCTGATCAAAAGAGCTGTGACGTGAGGGAAAAGGCACCTTGAATTTGAACATACGAAGGTGACCGATTCTGAGACTGAACATTAGTCCATTTACCTAGACTGGCAGTCATGCTCTAGGGTTAGGGTTCCCTAATGTGACGTCAGCAGGCCCTTCCCCAGGTGTCGACCATGCGCTTCAAGAAGCAATGTGGGGGCCATGTGAAGACAGAACCAGTGATTGATTGGTGGTGGAAAGTGCTGTTGAGTCACAGCAGACTTATGGCGATCCCGTAGGGTTCTCGAGGCAAGAGAGGTTCAGAGGTGGTTTGCCATTGCCTGCCTCTGTGTCATGACCCTGGTATTCCTTGGAGATCTTCCATCCAAATACTAGCCAGGGCCCACCTTGCTAAGCTACCTTCATGCAAATAAAGGGGCGTTTCACTTGGATCTTCCCCACCGCTCACTGAAGATGGATCCAAGATCCTGTAAACAGGACGCACTGATCAGCTGTGAGGCAGTGGGGGCGAGGGGGCTCCAGAACACCCTTCCTTCCCAGTCTCCCCTCTCTGAGTGTTTGATCTACCCTTTCCTCCATTGG
>NW_015188107.1:0-837 GCF_001447785.1 Gekko japonicus
AACAAAATTCTTTTAAAAATGTCTAAAAGCCTGTGAGTTTTCAGGATACACACTGAAGACTTCATTTCCCTCTTGAGAGCTCCGCCCTGTTCTGGGGACAAAATGGGAGAGAGGGGAGCTGTGTGTCGCTCTGAGCTCTTGGGAGTATAAAATCTGCCTCAGACGGATGACCTGTCCTGCTTCTTCTCGTTCGCCAATGGTGCCCCGAGCAGAAATGAGCAGCAAAATGATCGACTTCGACACCTTCCTGCCGATGCTCCAGCACGTCGCCAAGACCAAAGACACCGGGACCTTTGAAGACTTTGTGGAAGGCCTGCGGGTTTTCGACAAGGAAGGGAACGGCACCGTCATGGGGGCCGAGCTCCGCCATGTGTTGGCAACTCTCGGTAAGCAAACACGGGCGTAGGAAAGGACAGAGGAGGGCGACTGAGATGATTTGGGGGTTGTTGGAGCGCCTCCCCTACGGGGAAAGGCCGGAGAGTCAGAGACTCCGATCAGACGGCTCCTTAGATCCCTGCGAGGCACGATGGCCTCACGGATCTCAAGGTCATGTCCAGACACAAACATCTGGGAAAGGTCCCTCTTCCGTGGGCATCCCGTTTGGCTGCGCTTCGGAGCCGTACTTAAAAGATAGCACTTTAAATCTGGGGTTTTCGGTTACCCGCGGGACAACTGCAGACTTTCACCCGTCTGATCGTTCCACCAGCGCGCAATCCCCCCGTCGGGGTGGTCTGACGACAGACCATCCCGAGCGGGAGCCATTTTTAAAAATATCTATACCTGTGTGCGGATCAGCAAGGACGTGCTGTCATGCCTATGCGCATGCGCAAAAAGTTT
>NW_015188108.1:0-827 GCF_001447785.1 Gekko japonicus
TTCTTAAGATTTGCATTTGAATTGGCAATCGCAAACGTGTCTCTCTCAGATTTGTTAGCTTGCTTCTGTGCCATTCCTGTTTGTCTGGTTGCTGCTTGGAAATATTTGGATCTGGTGCCATTTTCCACTCGACCACTAGATGTCGCTGCTTCAGTAGAAGCACTGTTCTGTTTACTGCCTTGAGTCTCTCTGGATTTACAGAATCTGGCGATATGACCACGTTTTTGGCATAAATGGCATATTATTTCCTTTCTGTCAGATTGGACTCTCAGAACTGACATTTTATTTGTTGTCTCAAAAAGATCCCTTCTAGTTCCTTCTCGTTTCAGATAATTTACAGTAAAATCAAGAGTCAAGTCTTTCTGTGCTTGTAATACAGCAATATGATTTTTGAAACTATCAGGTAGGCTATTGAAGATAGAAACAATGATCTCTTAGTCAGGGAGTGTGTCTCCTGAAGCTCTTATATCAGATACCGTTTTCAGAATTTTATCCAAGTGTTTAGCAACTGATTCACCTTCATGCATTTTAATACTGTGCATGCTTTGTCTAAGGAATAATGCTTGTGTATCATCCTTTTGCCCATAATGATTTTTGAGCCATTTCCATATGTCTTTAGCTGTCTCACAATCCACTAGCAACTGGCATTCCATTGTATTAACATAACTCATAATTAAGCCTTTTGCAACTGCATCTCTTTTCAGAAATTCTCCTTTCTGTGGCTGCTGATCAGGGACATCCTTGCTTAAAACATCTTCAACATCATGCACTGTCAAAGCTATTTTCATCTCAGTTTCATGCGGGTCCCATGGCATATATTTTCCCTT
>NW_015188109.1:0-856 GCF_001447785.1 Gekko japonicus
CAGATGGTTGAGGCACCGGAAGCAGGACCGCAGAAGATGATCATAGAAGTTACATAGGTTCATATGGGACAAGGTGATTTTTAAAGTATGCTGGTTCCAAACCATATAGGGTTTTAAAGACCAGCACCTTGAATTGGACCTGGAAACAAACTGGGAGTCAGTGAAGATGGACCCAGACTAGAGGAATATGGTACAACCCACTCCAGTCAGCATCCTGGTTGCAGCATTCTGTACCAACTGAAGTTTCCATGTAGAACACATTTGTAGTAGTATAATTTAGATGTTACTGGGGCATGCACCACAGTTAGGGTTGCCACTTCCCTTGTTGCGTCATCATGTTGGGGACCTCACAGGGTGATGCTTTGGTTTGAGGGCAAAGGTAAAAAGTAAAGGTTTCCCTTGCTCGAAAGCCAGTTGAATCTGACTCTAGGGGGCGGTGCTCATCTCCGTTTCCAAGCCGAAGAGCCAGCACTGTCTGAAGACATTTCTGTGGTCATGTGGCCAGCATGACTAAATGCTGAGGCGCACAGAATGCTGTTACCTTCCCACCAAAGCAATGCCTATTTATCTACTTGCAATTTCTTGCTTTCGAACTGCTAGGTTGGCAGGGGCTGGGCCCAGAGACGGGAGTTCACTCCATTATGTGGCACAAGGGTCTCGAACTGCCGAACTACAGACCTTTCGGTCTGCAGCTCAGCGCCTTAACCTCCGAGCCACCACAGCAAAACTCTATGGTAAAACTGGCTTCAAACCATAGAGTTTTGCCCTCAAACCAGAGTGTCGCTGCACGATGTCCCCGACATGGTGATGTCACTTTCTTTTTTTTCAAATCCCCATAGGGATATTTTTTATTTTG
>NW_015188110.1:0-828 GCF_001447785.1 Gekko japonicus
GTTCCAATAACATACGTGGCATTTTCAACGATCTTTCTCATAGCTCCCAACACCGATCAACTATCATCCTTAATTTCCAATATAAAAACCACATTGGGCAGACGAAATTTGTACTACGACTTCGCTGATGAAGACTGTCCCCATCCCTTCCCTTTGTGTAAGATGTAGGAATGATTCCTTACTGATGATTCCCTTTAAATCGTGATTACTCAAAGTAGTAGGTACATTGCCAGGTTTAGCTCAACACTGAGTTAGCGTCAGGCGCTGGGTGCATCTTTCTGTTTTTAGCACACCTGTCATTGAGAGAGGAGGCTCCCTCCCTCCTTTTGAAGTGCTTGAACTTGTCACCTTCGGGGATGCCAAATATCTGTGATCTTACTTCCTTGACATGTAAGGCTTCATGCCTATGCAGGAAAGGGGGGGGGGGAACTGAGAGTTACTTCTGGCGGGCAAAATACTGGAGGGTGATTGGGTCTTGATCTTTAGTGCTTTTACTCGAATCCCCTATATCTGTACCCTTCCCGTGTTTAGCTTCAGTCCAAACAATAGATGTGTCAGCTTTCTGCAGCTGGCTGTCCTTGAGAACTGATTGAACCGGGAACCTGACAGGGAGATGAGCGACTTTGATGCTGCTCACTCTATCTTGCATGCGCTCTCTCTTTCCTCTCTCCTCCTCCCCAAAGGAGGAGGAGATCTTATCTAATGGAGGTAAGAGAAGCCTGGAGACACAGCAGTAGCCCCGGAGGATGAAGCAGGAGAAAGTGATTGAGGAAGCTTTTCTCTGGTGCATGCACGCATGCTCTCTTTCCTTCCCCCCTCCCTTCCTCT
>NW_015188111.1:0-831 GCF_001447785.1 Gekko japonicus
CGTGCCAGTAATGTGTGGCTTTGACAGCCTCCTCACAGATTTAGTTTGAGGCCTTCACCTGTTGCAATGCTGAAGATTTGATTAATTGATCTCTTGCTCCTGAAAGAAAAGGAAGATTGATTTTTGATTGGGATTTTGCTTTGGGGGGGGGGATTGTCCTCCATCCACCAGGTAATATTACTTGGCTTAGTGTGACCTTGGACTGCATTTACTCAAAAGAAAGACGAGCGGGATGATAAGACAACCCCCCTAAAAATGTTATACCCAATACAACATTTTGTTACTGGAAGTAACTGTAACTTGTATAATTTTGTGGACAGAATACATGGAAAATAGCCAGTTTTGCAGTTTAGGAGATACAATAAAGCCCTCTGGTGGTGGTGAGAAATGGTGGCAGGCTCAGGTGAATGGAGGGGGCAAATGGATGGAGAATCCAGTTGTGTGGACACTCCAGTGCCCCGGGAATGCCTCTGCATTTGCAGTGACAATGAGTAGACAACCAGGAATTGGTCCCATAAGGAAGCAGCCTTAGGGTTTGAGGAGATTTCTGCTCCACAACTGCTTTTTATATTGAAAAGAGAATGTATTGAACCAGCACTCACTGTTGTAAGTTTAGGGTTGCCATCCTCCAGGTGGGGCCTGGGGATCTTCTGCTTTTACAACTGATCTCCAGCTGACAGAGATAAGTTCCCCTGGAGAAAATGGCTGCTTTGAAGGGTGGACTCTATAGCATTGTACTATGCTGAGGCCCCACCCCTCCCCAATCCCTGCCTTCTCCTGGGATTCTGCTGTGAAACTAAGAAGAACGTGCCAGTAATGTGTGGCTTTGAC
>NW_015188112.1:0-814 GCF_001447785.1 Gekko japonicus
TTGCAGTCCCAGGCACTGACTTTCTGCTCAGAAGGAGGGCAAGAAGTCCTCCATGCTGGGGCTGTCCCGCTACATCCCTTCAGCCACCCCCTCACCCTTCTGCACTTTCCTCGATCTCCGAAGCACCAATCGGGGGCGGGCCCCGCTATCACCGAGACAACACCGGGAGTGGGGAGGAAAGGAGGAGGGAGGAAGCCTCCTTTAAAGGCAAAGTGTCCACGTAACGCTGTTCCGTGCGACTCCCACTCCTTTTAAAGCCCTCGGCCTCGGAAGGCCGCAGAAGGGCGGAGACACACCGAGGCCATTCAGCTGTGGAGGGAAGCCACTTTCGCCCCCCTCCCCAGCCCATGCCTCCCCAGGTACGCAACCCACCCTGCGGATCGGGGCGGGCCTCCATCTCCGGGCATGGAAGCTGGGGCGGAAGAGACCCCCCCAACCCCAGGACAGGATCTGTGCCGCAGCCATGACTGACCCCCGCTCTGGCGCGCAGGCGGCAGGATTACAAACCAGGCCCGGGGAGGGGGAACCGGAGCGCAAATCCCTCGGGGCTCCTCCTTGCCGTCTGCCCATCCGCAGGAGGTGGGGGAGAGCGGAGCCCGGCAAACTTTGCCAACTTGGCAATCTCTCCCGCTCCCCACATTGCCAACATCCCCGGGGGACCCCGGGGGACTCACCCCGAACGATACAGGACTTCAGCTGTGGGGGGGGAGAATGGCGGCAGTCCTGGGGACGGTTCCTGTGGCGACATGGATGGGTGCTGCTGCTTTTCCCGCGGCTCAGTAAGTACGCATGTGCACAGAACGCAGTTTTACTT
>NW_015188113.1:0-853 GCF_001447785.1 Gekko japonicus
CTGATCTCCTCCGGGAGCTCGTTCCACTGGTACGGTGGAAGTGATGTCAGTGCACCAGCATGACACTGGCATGCCAAGCCCCACCCCCAATTTCTCCTGGGGGCTGCTGTAAGGATCTACGGAAAGGCCTCTCAGGAAAAGGGATATAGCTTGCTTCTCATCAGCCATGAACCTGAAACATTGGTTCAGGCGTCAGGCCTGGAAAAGATCAGGCCGTTAAACTTGCAAAAGCCGTTTAGCTAGAAGACCCACAAAACCTGCAAAAGCCGTTTTGCTAGAAGACCCACAAAAGAGTTTTTCGCTGGTTCATGCTGCAAATACCAGATGTCTTATTGGCAGGACAATTGTTTTGCCTATTAAGCTTGTTTAAGTAAATAATTACTGAACTAAATATATACAACATTGGCCGAAGATGGGAGAAGGCTGAGAGGGACATTACTACTGTTGAATACAATATCCTGCATAAGACAATACTTATAAATAAATAAATAAATAAATCCTTTCTTTTTACTCAGATTTCACTTACATTCATGTACACCTTACCTATATTGCACTCACGTTAGACTATGCTCACCTTATGTAATCATGGGAGTTTTAGCTATGCTCAGGGAAGTACGGTGTATTCCAGAATCAAGGACGGTCATTAGAACTAAATAGGTCCAAATTAGGAAGTTTGGTACAAGAAACCTTACGTAAGGACATTGCACAGGGTCAAGATGACCCTAGCGAAAAGGGGGAACTCCAAAGATGGGAAGCCTCGGGAAGAACGAACTAGCAAAAACAACTATTTTGTTTAAAAGTCAGATGAGGTAATATGAACAAATCCAACTGATTGGAAGACAATCTAAAGGTC
>NW_015188114.1:0-668 GCF_001447785.1 Gekko japonicus
GCTGGATTCGAATCGCGCTCTTCCACTGCAGACCGACACAGCAGCCCTCTCAGACTCCTTAACACAGTCTTGAAATCAATTGCGGTGATATGTAGTTGCCATTTGGCATATGCAAATGCCCTCAATTTGCAGCCGACTTATGGCAACCCCAGGAAGGGGCTTTCGAGGCAAGGGAGAAGCAGAGGTGGTTGACCATTGCCTCCCTCTGCAGAGTCTTCCTTGGTGGCCTGCCCTCCAAATACCGACCCTGCTTAGCTTCCAAGATCTGACGAGATGGGTCTATACCGTGCCACCTTCCTTCCTGCAACCAGATACCCCAGCAAGGGGCTTCCAAGGCAAATGAGAAGCAGAGGTGGTGTGCCATTGCCTTCCTCTGCAGAGCCTTCCTTGGTGGCCTCCCTTCCAAGGGTCGGCCCTCCTTAGCTTCCAAGATCTCAATGAGATAGGGCTATAGCATGCTGCCTTCCTTCCTGCAACCAGACACCCCAGCGAGGGGCTTTCGAGGAAAGCGAGAAGCAGAGGCGGTTGGCCCTTGCCTTCCTCTGCAGAGTCTTCCTTGGTGGTCTCCTGTCCAGGTATAGACACTGCTTAGCTTCTGAGCTCTGATGAGATCGGGCTATGCCGTGCCCCCTTCTGTCTGTTTGCTCTCTTTGATGCCTTTAAAAGGG
>NW_015188115.1:0-815 GCF_001447785.1 Gekko japonicus
CCCCCACCTGGGGACTGGCAAGCCTAATTCCATCTGATAATTTCTGTGAGGAAAATTAGCCAGCAGCAACTGATTTCATTATTTGCTGATCACGTAGATGTATCTTCAGGAAAGAGACAAATAGAAATGGCTGTCAAAAAATCTCTTGTTTTGCTGTCACCAGTGCCATGGCAAAAGGGAGCCTCATTTCTCAGGCAAACATGTGGCGTGCTGCCTCCCTCTGACTAAGCACCAATTCCATCCTCTTCTTTTGCGTGTAAACACTAGAAGCTACGGCTGTTATTCTTCACCCGCCTTAAGTTAACACCCTCAAAAATTCACACTTTATTTCCTATTTCCTGCAACCTGACAGCACGGTATGTTGCAGAGGGTGAAGAAGAACCCAAACCTCAATAGGTGCACTTCATTATGCCAAGTTCATGACTGCGGCCCACTTCAGATGGGGACCTGGGCTGGCTTGCCAGCTTTCCTAACGAAAAGTGAGGATGCGTTCCTCCAGCATGCACACAGAATAATGTGTGACATGGGTCTACTTATGTGGCAGACTGAAGTGATAAAATGCTGAAGGGATAGAACGAAGTGTACCTAGGGTTGTCAAACTCCAGGTGGTGGCTGGAGATCTCCTGGGATTACAGCCACAGATTAGTTCACCTGGACAAAACGGCCACTTGGAAAGGAGGACTCCGTGGCATTGCGCCCCACTGAAGTCCCTCCCCTCCCCAGGCTTCACCCTCAAAATTTCCAGGTATTTCCCAACCTAGAGCTGGCAACCCTAAATGTACCGCTTCAACAGACAGGAAGCTGTGAATGCTTCC
>NW_015188116.1:0-829 GCF_001447785.1 Gekko japonicus
GTGATGTGTTGGGGTTGGTGTCCATAGTTGTTGTTTTTTTAAAAAAATGTGAAGTTGCCCAATCACAGCTGTGCAGTATCGTCCAGCAAGCTCCTTCCATTTAAATCCTCATGGTTCAGGTTTTGCACATGCATTTTAGCATTAGCTCATTTAATGAAAGGGAACAGAAAGGAATGCAGACAAAGAGGGAAAACCCACTGTTGAAGCTGACCAGACTTCTTCTGGAACTGACAAACAGCTGCAAAGCCCCGTTTTCCATACTACTGGGCACTAGGGGATTCTCTGCTGTGTTATTGGCCACTGTGAAAAATGGGAATGGTCCTGGGGCCTGGAACATCCAGGAGATTTTGATTCTCCGACCATAGTGCCCATGGGGGAACATGTGGGGAAAGGTGGTCCCTTAGGTAGGCTGGTCTCTGGCCATAGTCAGCTATAACTCCACTACACTTTGCACAGGGCTGCAATTTATATGGGGAAGAGTCCTCTGGCAGAACATCTGGAGAACTTTTTTAGTCTTGTGCCACGAAACTGGAAAAAAAACACCGGGGTTGGTATTTTCGCCAGTGTGCTAGCGTAGCTGCATAGTAATGCTAATTTCTTGCCCTTCCTTGCAAATTTGCATGGTTTTGTCCTTGTGATTCTCTAATTTGATCTTGCACACTGGTTGTGATCTTGGCAGTTTTGTAAAGCCTGTCCTGTGTGGATTGCACTCTTCCTCCAAATGGATTGATCCCAGGCAATTCTTAAGTTCAGCGGTTCACAGAAGGTTCATGTGGGTCATCCGCCATTTAAATCGCCAGTTTCCAGAGACTGCCAAAATGGTTCCCCC
>NW_015188117.1:0-826 GCF_001447785.1 Gekko japonicus
TGTTTTCCCACCCTTTTCTGCCCATGCGGGCGATCTCCGTTTTTTTTTTCTTTGAACGTTCATTTTAGAGCACTATAGCTCTAAACAGCACAATAGCGACCCCATTGGAATGCCCATTGGAATGCCCATTGGAATGCCTGGACTCCACTGGGATACATGAGATAGCTACATCTGCCACCTGGAAACAAGTACCTCATTGGACAGTAGGTTTTGGTGGGAAATCAGGGCATCAGTGATTGGTGTGACAGATGTTGCTAACCCTTCCGTGCCCACTGTGAGTCAAGGGAAGGTGATGGGTTGTCAGGTTGCCAGCTGGGGAAAAGATGCTCATTGGCATGGATGGATGCACATCAGGCTGGGTTAGCAACATCTGTCTCACCAATCATTGATTCCCTGATCTCCCGCCTAAACCTGCTGTCCAATGAGCAACTTCTCTCCAGCTGGTCTGTTTTGTTATTATCCTATACCTACTAAGCCTTGGTTTTGCCTCTATTGTCTTGTCTTTTGAGGATCTTTTCCTTCTTTTTGGTAGAGTTGCCAAGTCTCTTACCTGGCATAGCGGTGGAGGGGGGGGGACCTGGTCCCACGTGCACACACCCTGATGATGTTGCCTGGAAGTGATGTAATCACGCTGGGCACGTCGCATAGAGTTTTCAGGGTGATTGCTAGAGCGTCGCCTGGTGACATGCCCAGCGTGATTATGTCACTCCCAGGTGACGTCATCATGCTGGGGCCACTTTGGGGGTGGGGTTCCCCCCACCGGCCGGATCACTGCCGGCTGGATTGGGACCCTTTCGGCGGGGGAATCCCCGCCCCCCTGGGGGGG
>NW_015188118.1:0-816 GCF_001447785.1 Gekko japonicus
CCCCTGATTTCACCTGACCTTTCCTCTCTTTGTTAAATACAATATTTTGGTATCTTTGTATTTCAAAATGCATTGAGTGAGTGCCATTTAAGTTGTTTAAGTTAAAGGAAGCTTCCGATCCTTCCCTCTGGTTCCCGGGCTGAGCCAAAATATTGTCCTGTGACAGGGTGGGACAGCCAGAGTTCTTTAGCAAAGAAGAAAACACATTACTAGGGCGGCTCAGTCAGTAAAGGGAAAGAAAAAATGGAGGGAAAATCTTGCCTCTGAGGGAGGGGAGTGGCAGGGAGGGGGGTCATAACATCAAAAAGGACATAGAATCAAATAAGTTAGGAAACATCCTCTCCTCCTCCGTCCAGTCCATGGGCTTGGCTCTGTAGACCACTAGGAACTGGGGCCAATGGGGGTCTGGGCACACCCTGCTTCCAGCCTGCTCTGGTGTACTGAGGCTGGGACTGCCTGTCCCCCTTTCCATCCTACCAGATACTCTCCTCAGGGTATCCGTCATCCCTGTCCAGGCCTTCCCTATATGAGGCCAAGTCCCTACCCTGTCTCCTTTGCTGTTGCCACACCCCTGGGATCCTTTGGGCCCCAGCTGAGGCCTTGGCGTATTGCCGGGCGGCCCCCTTGGCTAGGCTGCCTCCAACCGAGTTGGTTATCGCAGGGGGGCTGCCTCTGGACACGTGTTGCCTATGTGTTACATACTCTATATCTGAACATGACCCAGTTCCTACAGTCTTTATCCCATGTAGATGTCAATTGCATTGTCTGTGGACATACTTGGTAGGTCACAGAGGCCCCGGTCACACGGGAGGTTTT
>NW_015188119.1:0-833 GCF_001447785.1 Gekko japonicus
GGCTCCGGCTCGGCTTCTCTTGTCTACTTTTTCAGGTGGTCTTTAGAGTCGGCTTTTCCCAGCGGGCCCATCTGTTGTGCAGATAGCGTCGGAGCGGCTCCGGCTCTGTCCATTAGTCTCCGCCGTACCTGCGCCTCTGCGTCCTTGTGCCTTCTGGCTCCACCTCCGCTGTCGTCCGGTCCACCGCTGATGTTGCGCCTCCTTGCTGTTTCCACTCACCACGTCGCTCCGCCGCCGCTGCTCGCCGCACCGCCACTGTTAGTGTTCCCACTGTACCTCACAATGGAGGAGGGTGCCCCCTGCCATCTAAGGCAGGTACCCATTCATCTACTCGCTTGCTGTTATTGCTTTCGAACCACTGGGTTTTTTACATTTGTTAAATCTTGTCCTTCTTTAGGTATAAGTGATATATTGGCTTCTTTCCACGTTTCTGGAATCAATTTTGTCTCTTATTTCGTTTGACAAAAGTTCAAAAATCGGGATTAACTCCTCTTTTAATTTTTTATAGAATTTTGCTGTAAATCCATCTGGTCCCGGAGCTTTCACCAATTTTGCTTCTTCTATCGCACTGTATAACTCTTCTTTTTGAATTGGGCCGTTTAACATTTCTTTAATTTCTTTAATTTCTTTTTCTACCTGGCCTATTTCTACTTTGTCCAGATTCTTTCTAATCTTTTCCAAATCTATATTCTTCTTCTGGAATAATGTGGCACAATACTTAAAAAAAGCTCTTTTCATTCCCTTTATATCCACGATTTCTTTGTCGTCTTCTATTATTTTATTTATTAACCTATTTTCTCTTTGATTCTTCAATTGCCATGCCAAAAATTTTC
>NW_015188120.1:0-836 GCF_001447785.1 Gekko japonicus
TGCTCATGCAAACGTGATAATTATCTATCATCTATCGTTATTTCTTAGTATCAGTATATGTGTGTGTGTGCTTGTGTATTGTTTGAATGATATATATCCTCCAGTAAAAAGACATTATATTATACTGAATACAGTATCTGTGTCTGTTCTGGTACCTACAGCAAAGGTGGGACTTCTGTATAAATTGGTGTGAACCCTAATTTGCCTATTGCCAATTAATAATTATAACTTCCCCTAGATTAATTGAGAATTCAAGGCAATTTGGCTAACAAAGCATTCAAATGCCATTTCCCTCACACCATCATGGGATTGACACAGCTGGAGGAGAAAGGGAGGAGGCTGTCTGCCACCCAGCAGCTAATTTAAAGACTGTTAGCTCAGACTTGGCTACTTTGGAAGAAAGTGTAGGAGGCCTGTCTAAAGCTGACCTGGACTTGATGCAGTTCTGCAGGGCCAGTAAAATGGAGATGTTCCACCAGGCCAATAATTGAGGTGGCGGGGACCCAAATTATATTGGCCTTCCCCTGATCTGGCAAATTAGGGCCCCAGTCACACGGAGCATTAGGCACGCTAGAGAGACGGAAGATAGGCGGATTTTCCGGGCGCGATCAAACCGCCACATCTGGGAAGCATAGAGCTCCCGTGGCTCACCAGAGGCTTCACTCCGAAGATTGTCTGAATGTTAATAGCATTCTCCAGCCAAGGATAGTGTCAGGAAGTCTCATTGTCTGCTCAGGATCAACAAAATGAGGCTCTGTGTGAAGCAGCTTACACAGTGAGTGAGTAATCTCCATACTGTTCATCCAGTGACCTTGATTTAAAGAGTTTCAGGCAAT
>NW_015188121.1:0-825 GCF_001447785.1 Gekko japonicus
GAGATGTACATCCCTGTTGATTCTCCTGGAATTCTCAATAGCTTATTGATTTCCTTCATTGGATCCCACTTTTCTTCCCAATGATGATCCAGATTGGCTTGCATCTTTCTCTATGCCTTCAGTCTATGACTGGCCCTAGCTTCCATGTCAGAGTGGGAATTCAAACCTGGCCTCCCAGTGTCAGTGGCTTTTGGTGGCTGGGTTGGGAGCAGGGGCATCATTCTTCAGTGGTTCTGTTCACCTGGCTCCAGACCACCTGTTTCCAGAAGGTGGTGCTGGGAGACTGCTGTTCAGTCCTGTTGCATTTATGCTATGGGGGCCCACACAGATCTGCCTTGTCCCCTGTGCTTCTAACCACTGAGTGAGACTGTCCAGAGGTTTGGAGTATGGTCTTTTTCTTCTTAACAGCTGAGTCAGGTGGATCTGTGGAGGTCCTGAACAGATGCCTGGAGAAGGTAGTGGGAAGTAAGAGTGCCAAAAAAAACCCCCTGAAGCTCAGTATAAACAAAACTGAGTAGGAGAAATTTGGGGGCTGGGACAAGCTTGCCAGCATTACACTAATGTGCTATGTCACTTCTGTCACAAAAGTGGAAGTGACATCATCAAGTGGCACAACACTGTAGGATTCACTCTAGGACATTTTTATTTATTTGTATCCCACCTTTCTGTGCAAGTGAATATTCAAGGCAGCTAACAAATATGAAACACTGTATTGTAATATTTATTTAGTTAGTTAGTTAATTAGTTAGTTAGTTAGTTTGATTTCTACCCTGCCCTACCCGCCGGAGTAGGCTCGGGGTGGCTTACACAAAATTGCAACATGTA
>NW_015188122.1:0-861 GCF_001447785.1 Gekko japonicus
GTTAATTTGCAGGAGGAGTGGGGGAAGCATTTTATTTATTTCTTTACTTACCTGCTTCACTTATATCTAGGGTTGTCGACCTTCATGTGGGACCGGGAGACCTCCGGCTTTTAACGTTGATCTCCAGACAACAGAAATCTGTTTCCCTGGAGAAAATGGTTGAGAAGGAGGAGGAGGAGGCGGAGGAGGAGGAGATTGGATTTATACCCCGCTTTTCACTACCCGAAGGAGTCTCAGAGCGGCTTACAATCTCCTTTTCCTTCCTCTCCCCATAACAGATACCCTGTGAGGTAGGTGGGGCTGAGAGAGCTCTTTCGAGAGCTACTCTTGAGAGAACAGCTTGGAAAGAACTTATGACCGACCCAAGGTCACACCAGCAGCTGCATGTGGAGGAGTGGGGAATCAAACCTGGTCCTCCCAGATTAGCATCTGTGCTCCTAACCATTGCACCAAACGGGTGTAGTTTGGTAAAGGCAATAGCGGATTTTGCTGCTACCAAAAGGGTTGAGGTAAGAGTCTTTCTGATATGTGAGATTGTGGCATATCCGGCCAGTAGTTCAAAAACAACATTTCCGGAGGAAAAGGCACTACATAACCAGTAATTAGGGATATTTGAGACAATACTGCCTGCCAAAACGGTTTAATTTTTGCACATTGCCACCAGCAATGTGCATAAGTCCCTACCTGCCCACATTTCTTCCAACAGAAAGGTGAGTATGATGCTAAAACACACAAGAATGGTGTGTCGTACCAGTGGATTAAGATTTTGCACGTTTGGATTTCCACACTTATTAACAGGAAAAAATAGACGAACTCCAGATTGGTGACCAGCTATTATAGAATCATAGAATCACAGAGTTG
>NW_015188123.1:0-819 GCF_001447785.1 Gekko japonicus
CCCAGGAAAGTGCTTTCTAGGGAAATAACTGCTTGTACAGAAAGCACTTTCCTGGGGGCATATTTGAGGGGGGGTGTAACATGGACCTCATGAATCCAATTCTCATCATATTTGGAGGGCAGGTAGAGGAGAGTCAGCCAGAGATCCCCTGCTAGTTTGGTGTCTCTAGTTTGCACAGAATCCATTCCATACACTCCTGAACATCTTGAACCTGCGCCTGTCTAGTAGGCAGTGCTAGAAACCCTGATACATGTATGGAAAGTTCTATATCACATGAGTCACCCAGATCACATGGATACATCTCAAATCTGCATTGGCATCAATGCTGATGCTGGCATGAAAAACGCTCACATCATGGGATTGATCCATGTGATACTAAGTCTATACATTTTGCCAGTGTCACAGGGGAGCCAGTCACAGTGGAGTGCCAATTGCGCCATCATGACAGGATGGAAATTAGAAATGTGTTGTGTATAAAGTGGTGAAGTTGTACAAACTATTGCAACTTGGCACTTACAGTGCAATCCTAAGCAAAGTTACACTCTTATAAGTCCATTGAAGTCAATCAGCTTAGAACAGATTGCACTGTGAGTAAGCAAAGGAAATGCTGAATTTGTGACTCTGGAAGACACCACCAGCTTCAGAACAGGAACCTTATATGCCTCTGCCTCACCTCAGTTTCCAGGAATGATAGTTTAATAATATCATCCTTTGGATTCATCCAGCTTTATCCAAAATATTTTCTGGCCTATCCTTACTTTATTTGCATCCTATTTCATCTACTGAGATGTATGTATTTACTAGCAGTAAAGCCCGTTG
>NW_015188124.1:0-825 GCF_001447785.1 Gekko japonicus
ATAAAGGGTCTCTCCTCCCAATGTTCGCCAACCCCTAATCTTAAGGGCATGGATTCATGTGTGCAGGGTTTGATAGGGGCCCCATCCATCTGGGTGAAAATGATGGGAGATTTCAACGGCTTAATGCCTGCTTCGAGTCCCGCGACCACGTTCGGGCTGATCAAATCCCTCCCGCACCCAGAGTCAACTAAAGCTTTCACCCGCACATGCGTTCCCAGGACTTGATTTATTAGGGAAACAGTCACGAAAAATAAGGAGGGGGGTTCTCTCACCACCAGCGGCGCCTCGGATGAAGAGCCCTGTTGCTGTGCGCCATTCACAACAGGACTTGCTCGTTTTCCGCCGGTTCAGGTTCGGAGGCCGGGGAGACATCTTGGTCTTCTTCTGGTGCAGCTTGGAGTGCCTTGGAGAATCGGGGTTTAGCTGTGCCCTTTTTCGGAAGAGGAGCCGATTTTGGTTTGGTAGATAGTTGCTTGTCTTTCGTAGTCGAAGAGCCAGCACAGTCAGAAGCGAAGTGTCCCTTTTCTCCACATCGCAGACAAAGCCCCATCTTCATCCGGAGATCGCGCACAGCTTCCGATAGGCGAGGTGGTCTCGGCTTGAGTGCGGTGATTGAGACGGTCGTCCTCCTCCTGTGGCCGCTAGATCCAGCCGGATCGTTTGGAGTCTGCTCTCGGCGTTCTCTGCTTCTTGAGCCCATGCCATAAGCGAAACCGGATCCACCGATCGAAGGACCGTTTCTCGGATCTCAGGGTTAAGCCCCAAGCAGTACATCTCAGCCAGGATATGGTCGAAACCCGTAATTTAGCAGCCTGGTTATGGAAC
>NW_015188125.1:0-822 GCF_001447785.1 Gekko japonicus
GTAACCATTTTTTACAAAAAATTGACTTGTGTTTACAAGAGATCTCAAATCCTAGTTCAACCGTAATTTTGTCAAAAAACAAAGTAATCCCAAACCCTGCATCTCCAAGCCTGAAGAGAAGGTGCCTCCCTTGCTTTCCATCTGGATGCATAAACATTTTTTGCAGCCATAAACATAAGGGCTGCTAGTTCCCGAGCATGTTGGGGTATTGTGCAGTCCTCCCATAAATTTAGCAAAATCACTTTGGGAGATTTAGGGATTTGGAATTCTATTAACGAGTTAACTTCAATCAGTATCTGATTCCAAAACTGGTCTGCAATCGGGCACGTCCACCAAGCATGGAAAAAGGTGCCTCTCTCTCCACAGCCCTTCCAGCAACTTGGTGGCTCCGTCACTAAACAAAAATAAAATATATCTTGGAACAAACTGCAGCCCAAATTCACTCCCACAGGTGACAGCCACTGGCTTGTCCCATGCTTAGGCCACACTTCTCAGCCTGGGGGTTTAATCTTAAACCTTTCTAAGTAGACAACAGCACTTGCTGCCCTCACGTCTGTAGCCTGCTCAGCTAATAGGTGGCCGAGTCCCCAGGGGGATGTAGTTCAGCTACACAACAACCCTGTGAAGTTGAGAGATGGTGCCTGGCCCAAGGTCACTCAGTGATCTTCTTATTTGGGTGTGTGTGTGTGTGTCCTGAATTCATCTTCATAGATGCAAATCCATCCACTCCATCACGGAGCCTTTCTCCCTCACCCACCCCCACTGCCTTACCTGGACTCCCTGGCACCCTGATGTCATCAGCCAGCCGACAAGAGTACATGC
>NW_015188126.1:0-822 GCF_001447785.1 Gekko japonicus
ATACTTGCTACCCAGAAAAACAGGAGTGAGCTATTCTGTATTTTGCCCATCTCGAGGTGGTAGAACATGCCCATCTTACCATAGAACTTTTTAAAAGTTAATACTATGGAACATACTTTAGTATCAAGGGGCTTCCTGCAAATTCCATTTTGCTCTGCCACATGATATTCATTCTGTGCATTAAACTGGAGTGACATATATAATAAAAGATTAGTAAAACTTTCAGATGTTACCTGATGTGGTTCTCCACCATGGTGCACCTCAAGGGGAAAACAGAGAGAAACAGATTTATTATAAACAAACAAGCAAAGAATCACATTTCAGAAAACCATCAACAGCTGAATCCACATATCCAAATTCATTACTCAGTGACTGCAGTATTACTTGATATTGTAGCTCTCAACTGATGACATGTCTATGTAGATGAGCTTTCTTAGTATTTCAGAAAGAGACACTTCACATGTTCTGCTTCATATGCCACCTATAACAGAGTTACACCCACCTTCCTGAGGCCATTTAAGCCAATGGTTTTAGAAGGGTGTAACCCTGCTGAGGAAGACACTGTACGTGAAGTGTGAATCAGACCATAGTCTGCAGCAAGCAGATGTAAAGCACTGCCATGTTAGGCAGGCCAATCATAATCAGTCACTTTGGTTCTGATGGAACCTTGTGAATGTCCCAAACATTGTATAAATCAGCAGACCCACTCAGTGGTTTCCCCACTTCATCTATTTGAAACATTTCTGCCCAGAGCCTCATCTAGAAAGGTGGTTTACATCACTTAAAACAGTTGAAACAATAATGAGTAAAATGGCTAAAGGT
>NW_015188127.1:0-820 GCF_001447785.1 Gekko japonicus
TTCCATGCTGCTCTGATCTATGCCGTGTCGCTACGGCATAAATATTGCAAGTAGAAATAACGAACTGCAAAAACAATGTTGAATGGAAGAAAACACGTACCTTGCCCATCAGTGTGGTCAGGGGTCAAGCCGTTGAGACCACGCTCTTCAGAATTTTGCCTGTAGAAGCCCGTCGAAAGGCGCCGCTCCAAATTCGCCTGGGTGCAAAGGAATTCCATCTGCTTCGCCATCACTTTTTCAGGCTGAAATGAAAGCAAGCCCGAGATTTACGCCCATCCTGCCTGCTCCCAGGACTTAAGGGAGCTTTCTGAACACCCAAACACAGAGGACGATAACACGGCAAAGACACGGCGTGGCACCTGGAGGGTTGCGGTCTCCCTAAGAGAGAGTCGTGCAGGAAGGAGACTGACATGGAGTTTGGGACATGGAATGCCAAAGGCAATAAATAAATGCATGAAAATTCAGGGGGTCAGCAACCACAAAGAATAGGTGACCAGCGATACCCACCTATTTACCGGGTAAATGTAAACAGGTGCCAGGAGAAACAAATAAATATATTTCTAGGTACAATAACCAGATATGGAACAAATTTGTGATGAAGTTCAGAAGCGCTAGCTTGGATGTCTGCAACCTTTCATGGTTATGGAGCCAAAGAGTACACCCCAATTCAGAGCAAGGAATCAAAAAGAACCACTCTAAGAAAGCCCAACTGTATAACTGAAATTATACAGAAGAAGAAGAATTGGTTTTTATACCCCGCTTTTGTCCACCTTAAGGCATCTTAGAGTGGTCTACAATCTCCTTCCCCTCTCTCAGGTGG
>NW_015188128.1:0-822 GCF_001447785.1 Gekko japonicus
GGAAGAGGAGAACCCGGAAGGACCTGGAATTGGCGAGACAGGAAGGAAAGGCCCTTATCCCACCCAGGCTGGGTGTGGTGCTGAATTCTGGGAAAGCCTGGTGCCAGATATCCGTGATCAGCTCACTGCAATCTCAGATGCACATTGCCGATGCTTCCGGCAATTCCGCTACCATGAGGCGGATGGGCCCCGAGAGGTTTGCAGCCAGCTCCATGGTTTGCAGCCAGTGGCTGAAGCCGGAGAGGAGCACCAAGAAGCAGGTCTTGGACCTGGTGATCCTGGAGCAGTTCCTGGCCGTTCTGCCCCAGGAAATGCAGTGCTGGGTCAGAGGATGTGGTCCGGAGACCAGTTCCCAGGCGGTGGCCCTGACTGAAGATTTCCTCCTGAGTCGGGCAGGGGAGAAGAGGCAGGCAAAACAGGTGAGGGGATTCCCTCCAGGTATGTCCCATTCAAGCAGTGGTATCTGGCCTTACACTAAAGGTTCCCTGCCAGACATCTGTCCAAGTCTTAATCATCCAAATGGGGGATTTCTCAGCCTCTTTCAGCAGCTTCTTCTGTTAGAAAATTTCTTATTCCTCCAGATAACTCATCAGATCTGCTGATGGAAGGGTGCAGAGTCTAGGAGTGGGGCAGGATCCATTCCTTGGTCTCTTTTCCATTTAATCTCTTATGCCTCTCCCTTGCTGCTGTTTCAGATGTGGACACCATCCGTGAAGACAGAAGCGACATTCCCTGAGGCGGAAGGAGCTTCCTTGGAGCAAGGGAAGAAGGCCCAGGTATTTTTCAGAACCATTTTTTACACTATACAGCCCTATGATAACC
>NW_015188129.1:0-814 GCF_001447785.1 Gekko japonicus
TAACATCAGATACGGTCAAGAAACTCCTGGCAAGCATGGATTTAGGCGGCACACTGGCTGTAGCCAAATCCTGTGCTCAGGTAATTAAATCTAAAGAGCGGTGACTGGTGGGTCATTTATGTTCTGTTGTTGCTGTATCTAGCGTGACATTGCTGAAGGCCTGTGGGCTAAATGAACAGTATCACTAAAGCAAAGTTTAAGAGGCGACAAGCGTTTTACATGTTTGGGAACTTGCATGTGGTTACTGTAGAATATTGATTTGATTTATTAAATTTCTACCCCGCCTTATCAGCCACAGCTCCAGTATCACCGCTGTCCAGTATCAATTCTTCTTCTTCAGTTTGCAGCTCATTGCTCACCCACATCTTGATACTATACTAACCACAATGCTCCCTTCCCTCTTGAGACTGGGGACTGTGTTTCCTATTTAACCTGCTCAGTCAGTGGCGGAATAACATGGTCTTTTCCCATATACCTTCTTTACGCAAGCGACACTGGTGAGAACAAGCACAGTGGTCTTTCCTTATACCAGGGGTCTCCAACCTCTTTAAGCTGACGGGCGTCTTTGGAATGCGGGCACAGCACAGCGGGTGCCACCACAACATGGCTGCCTCAAAATGGTTGCCACAGGAGGCGGGACCAGCCACAAAATGGCTGCTGCGGCTTACCTCCAGTCACTCAGTGAAGATCGTCGTGCTGTGGTGGCAGCTGCTGCCAAAACAACTTCTTAAAAAAATCTGAAAGCCTTGCTGGGAAAAATCCCCACTGGGCCCCAACCAGTTTCTAAAGATCTTCGGCAGGCACCCAGAAAGAA
>NW_015188130.1:0-859 GCF_001447785.1 Gekko japonicus
GTTTTTCTTGCCAGAAATGACACTAGCAAGGACACCCCTTAAGAACATAAGAGACGCCAATGTTGGATCAGGCCAAAGGCCCATCCAGTCCAACATTCTGTGTCACACAGTGGCCAGAAACACCAGGTGCCATCAGGAGGTTCTCTCTAGGCTGAGTTAGTGTGAGTTAGCACATACTGTAATCTGGGAGAACTGGGCTTGATTCCCTACTCCTCCACATGCAGTTGATGGTGTGACCTTGGGTCAGTCACAAGTTCTGTCAGAGTTGTTCTCTCAAGGGCAGTCCTCGGTCTCAGCCCCACCTACCTCACAGGGTGTCTGTTGTGGGGTAGGGAAGGGACTCCTTTGGGTAGTGAAGGGCAGGGTATTAATCCAATCTCCTCCTCCTCTTTGTCTATTATTATTGTTGTTGTTGTTATTTTCTGACTCACCCTTCCCTGCATAGAGCAGGCCTCATAGTGAGTAACAACCTATTATAAAACATCTATCAATAATGATTAAAAAAAATTAAAATCAAAACTAATTGTAATACACTAATTATAATGGAGAGATGGTGCCTATGGTACATTTTCATCAGTGAAAGGACTAATCATCAGTATTAGGGTGAGGCCAAAATGGGGGGGGAGGCATTCGAGGAAGCTATCTTTCTCATTGGTCAGGAGCCTGGACCCATAGGCATGGTGGAACGGCTCTGTTTTATAGGCCCTGCGGAACTGTGAGAGATCTCACAGGGCCTGGATCTCAGCTGGCAGAGTATTCGACCGGGCTGGTGCTAGAGCCGAAAAGGCCCTGGCTCTGGTCGAGGCTAACAAAATACTTCTCGGTCCAGGAACCACCAATAGGTCTTTGTTCAAAGAGC
>NW_015188131.1:0-812 GCF_001447785.1 Gekko japonicus
AAATCAAAGCCCAGGCCAAACCACTGGACTGAGAAACACGGAATTTGGGGAGAGAGCTCTTACCGTGGCGTAGATGCTCACTAAGAATGTATTTTTAGAAATTTGACCCCTAATGGGGTCAAAAGGGGCAAAATGTACTCCCCCCATTGATTCCTATGTGGCTGCCAGGCTACTGCCTCCTTGCACCCCCCATTCTCTGATTGGTCAGCTGCAGAGCTCAGTGTTCTGAGGTAAAAAAAACCCTGAGGTAAAAAAAAAACTGCAGAGAGCTAGTGACAACTGAGGAACTCAGGAGTGGTCAACCACCGGCCCATCCTCCCTATGGCTTCAAACATGCTCCCCCCACCTCCTACATCTGACAGGCAGCTGTCTGTCAGGTGCAGCAGTGGTTGCAGGGTGCTTAAAGCCATCAGGGAGTTGGCACAGTCTCCACAATGGCTTGCAATACCCCTCCCCCTCTTACACTGGACAGACAGCTGCCTGTCAGGTGTAGCAGAGGGGGTGGGATGCTTACAGCTGTCAGAGAGGCTTGCTCAGCAGCATCGCCTCAGCACTGCTGCTGGCCCAGCCTCACTGATGCCTTTAAACACACTACTCCCCAACACCAGACAGGTGGGTATCTGTCAGGTGTAGGAGCAGGGCCAGGGTACTTTAATCCATCACGGAGGCTGCCCGAGCAGAAACAACTTAGCTGCTGGCCCAGCCTCCCCAGTGGCTTTAGACCCCCCCCCACACCCCTCCTCCACCTGACAGGCGGTTGTCTGTCAGGTGCCGGAGCAGAGGCAAAGCATTGAAATCCATTGGGGAGGCTG
>NW_015188132.1:0-803 GCF_001447785.1 Gekko japonicus
CACACATATCTGTAAGCATATCTGGTCTACGGACTGTAAAAGAAATAAACTGAAAAAGCTGTAAAAGAAATAAACTTGGGAAAGTTTTAGAACAAATAATCAAACAGACAGTCCTTGAGCATTTAGAAAGGACAGTGGTGATTACTAAGAGCCAGCATGGGTTTCTCAAGAACAAGTCATGTCAGACTAACCTTATCTCTTTTTTGGAGAAAGTTCCTACCTTGCTGGATCAGGCAATGCTGTAGACATAGTTTATCTTGATTTTAGTAAGGTTTTTGATAATGTTCCACATAATACCCTATGACTGTTAGGTGGTTGACAGATCACACCCAAAGAGTGCTTGTGAATGGTTCCTCATCTTCTTGATGTCAGAACCCACAGCCAACAATGTAGTACACGCTTATCAGGAAAGGTAATACCTTATTGAAGAGTTATAGATGCATTAACATAGGCACTGTTAAGAATGACAGCTGCCCATGGGCATAATAGGATATAGGGTATTCGTATGCACACACCCCCACCGCCCTGGCCAATTAGCCACACTCCGGGAGCTCCGGCCATTTAGCGCTGAAGCTGGGAACCAAACTCTCTCCCACAGTTCCCAAGAAACCCAGACATCAACATGACCACCTGCAGAACTTGTAGATAAGTGTTACAGCAGCAAAGAAGCACAGAAGGAATGCAAAGGCAATTAGCATACAACTCACCTCCCCACCCCTATGGCAGCTTAGCTGACATACTGCCCCCTTGAAAATCAGCTTCTCTCCATTCATTCGGGAGGTCTCCCGGTCATTCCGGGAGGT
>NW_015188133.1:0-861 GCF_001447785.1 Gekko japonicus
CTGAAGCAGCGCCTCTAAAAATAACCATACAGAGTTTGTTTTAATGGACTTGAAATGAGGAAGTCACCTCTAGAAAGAACAGCAGTAGATTGTATGTTTTTGCAGCTGCTGCTGGGAAAAATGCAATTTTTTAATTGGATGTAGTGAGCTAAGTTCTTAACTATCTCTTACTTGCATATACACTAGAACAAAGTTTGAGTCCAGTGGTACCTTTAAGACCAACAAAGTTTAATTTTGGGTATAAGCTTTTGTGTGTATGTTTCACTTCTTCAGATATCTCAACTGCTTCAGACCAACACAGCTACCCAGTTGCGTATACACGGCTGGGATTTTATTACCTCCTCTCTCCAGAGATTCTGACTGCAGGTTTATAAGCCTGAAACCCTAAGCACATTTACTTGGGAGTACATCCCAGTGATCTTGGTGGGATTTAGTTCTCAGTATACATGCTTAGGATTTTCCATGCAAAGCTCATACAATAATTTTGAGTTTGCAGATTTATGCAGACTACTGGGGAATAATCCCCACTGAATAGGGTGGCATTTGCTTCCAAATAAAGAGACCTGTCTCTGAACAACTGATTTCTCTAAAAGTTAAAAGTGGACCTGTTGAAGATGTTGGGATTTTAGCCACCAGAACAAAAAGGGGGAAATGGCAGGTGATAGATGACTCAAATACTTTGGCCACCAAATGAGAAGGGAGCACTCCCTGGAGAAGACCCTGCTGCTGGGAAAGATTGAAGGTCAAAGAAGACGGGGACGGCAAAAAAATGGCAGGTGATAGATGACTAACTGATTATACAAAGTCCCTGTGTGTTTTGCCGTGCAAGCTTCATCAGGGGCAGGGGTCATTTCGTAGAAA
>NW_015188134.1:0-843 GCF_001447785.1 Gekko japonicus
CACTGCCATATGATAATAATTATTATTACACTTGTACATTCCACTGGTACAAGTCGTCTTCCACTGACATAGTTCTTTCACCAGTATGAGGCCCCCTTGCCCTGTCAGAAGCCTGTGTGCAGGGGAGAAACATGTTGGTGCTAAGAGCCAGTTTGGTGTAGTCGCTGGGAGTGTGGACTCTAATCTGGAAGAACCAGGTTTGAGTCCCCACTACTCCACATGCAACTGCTGGTGTAACCTTGGGTCAGTCACAAGTTCTTCTCTCAGAGCTGTTCTCTCAGGAGCAGTTATCAAAAGAGCTCTCTCAGCCCCACCTACCTCATAGGGTGTCTGTTGTGGGGAGAAGAAGGGAAAAGAGATTGTAAGCTGCTCTGAGACTCCTTCAGGTAGTGAAGGGTGGGGTATAAATCAAACCTCCTCCTCCTCCTCTTCTTCTTCTTAGAATCATAGAATCATAGCATGTTAGAGTTGGAAGGGACCTTGCAGGTCATCTAGTCCAACCCACTGCACTCTGTAAGAGCATAGGCAAAAGATAGCCCTACAACGTACCCGAAAGATGGTCGTCCAGCCTCCGCTTGAAAACGTCCAGCGAAGGAGCATCCCGAGGCAGACTGTTCCACTGCTCAACCACTCTTACAGTCAGGAAGATTCTCCTGATATTTAGCCGGTATTGACTCCCTTGTAATTTCCACCCATTAGATCTAGTCTTGCAATCCGGAGCAAGAGAGAATAGATCTGTTCCATCTTCTACAGGGCGGCCCTTCAAATACTTGAAGGCTTCAATCATGTTCATCTTCTGGAATGGGACGGTAGTACCCTACCAACTAATTTCAGGTATGGTGG
>NW_015188135.1:0-748 GCF_001447785.1 Gekko japonicus
GCTTTTTAATGACAGCATAGAAATATTCCTGATAAATAAATAAATAAATTTCGTTCTGAAATGGCCAAATTCTTCTCCAAGTCGTGACTCTAAGTGACACCGATTCATCATGGAAAATCATGGTTTAATTAGACTTACAGTTGGGGTGACTGTCCTCATGCAGGCCGCTCACTATCTCAAGTTTGTTAGGATAACCTGAAGTCTACTAACCACAGTCACTCTGATAAGTATGGCTTCACATAATGTCTGAACGTAAGCATCCTTGGCTTAATCGTGGTTTCCCCCTGTCAATAAAGCATGCAGCTGTTGAGGTGAACCAGGGTCTGAAGCAGTGTTCCCTCTAAGCTGTGAAGTCTTCTGAGCAAAAAATCAACTTTGTGAGCTACTGGCATTTAAGTTGTGAGCAAGTTATTTGGCTACTGCATAAATCAGTTTGCTTTGAAGCCATTCTTCCTGAGCTAAGACAAAAATATGTGAGTCAGAGGCTAAAAAACTGTGAGCTAGCTCCCACTAACTCAGCTTAGAGGGAACACTGGTCTGAAGTATTGTGAGTTGAATCTTGATTTCACAAACTAATCCTACTGAAAGGAAGACATGGGCTTCCATGATGCTTGAACTAAGCCCTCAGCTCCGTCCTACAAGAAATACCAAAGAGAGAAAGTGGATGGCTTTAGGCCTGTGCAGCAGGACAGTTGTTTGAGTTACCAATAGTTAATAAATTTGCCTGCTCTGGATTGGGAAATACCTG
>NW_015188136.1:0-811 GCF_001447785.1 Gekko japonicus
GGTGGGGGATCCCCCACTTTTCAGGGCTTTATGCCCGCTGACAGCCAACTGGCTAGCGGTGGAAACCCGCCCCCAAACAGTGACATCATGCAGCGTTATCCCCACTGCAATGATGTCATACGGAAGTGATGTCACCATGCTGGGGGACGTTGCATGGTAACGCTCTGCTTTTGGGCAAACTCTACGGTTTGACCCCACATTTACCATAGAGTTTTGCCCCAAAAACCGAGCATCGCCACGCAACATCCCCGACATCATGATGTCACTTCCATGTGACATCATTGTGTCGGGGATGTTGCACAATGTCCCCACAACCTCCAGGAACACCCCCTAAATCCCCCCGCTGGTGCAACGGTACGACCTAGCAGCCTTTCTCTTTCACTTACCAGGGCCAGATTAATACGTACTTCAGCCCTTAGAAATGCCAAAAAATGGTCATATTTAGCAATTTTTTTTTTACTTGAGGCCCCCCTGTAATCTGATGCCTTAAACAGTATTAATTAGTTTGAGCATAAATCCAGCCCTGTCTGGTACAATCACAGAGGTCGAAGTCCCAGCAGTTAAGCATTTTCAAGGGTCTTTACTGAAAACATTTAGAATCATAGAGTCATAGAATCATAGAGCTGGAAGGGACCGCCAGGGTCATCTAGTCCAACCCCCTGCACAAGGCAGGAAATTCACAAATACCTCCCCCTCAACACCCCCAGTGACTGCTGTTCCACTCCCAGAAGATGACAAAAAAACCCTCCAGGATCGACAAAAAAACCCTTCAGGATCCCTGGCCCCAGAGAGGCGATCGGCATTTCCCTGG
>NW_015188137.1:0-810 GCF_001447785.1 Gekko japonicus
TGGATTGATTTTGTTTAGTGGAGTGGTAGGGTAGGGTTAGCATCCCGGCCACTCTGACTACAGGTGGGGGGGCTTTCTAAACCCAAATGCACACGCGCCTTTTGATTGTTCTGCAAAGTCGGGGGTTCCCTCTGGGTTTGTGGAACCATCGTGGGTCACCATCGCTGAACTCACTGCATGGACTTGGGGCCAGACCTTGGTGGGCTCTACTCCCACAGAGGTTTTTAGGCAAGGGCTAGATGGCCATGGGGAAGCAATGCCGATTCTATGACTCACTGTGGATTTGGGCAGATCATGAGAGGGAGGGCAGGAAGGGATGAGCCAGTGCTAACTTCTCGTGGCCCTTCCTCACGTGCCCAGGGAAATGCTGATTGCCACTTTAGGGTCAGAAAGGAATTTTCCTCCAGGCCAGATGGCCAGATTGGCCACAGGGATCCTGGAGGTTTCTTTTTGCCTTCCTCAGGGCATACAGCAAGGGTCAACAGGGGAGTGAGTGAGGGGGGGGATTGTGAATTCCCTGCATTGTGAAGGGGGTCAGACTATATGACCCTTGGGGTACCTTCCAGCTCTGTGTTTCTATAGAGATCCAGTGCAGTGTAGTAGTTGACAGCAGCAGACTCTGATCTGGAGAACAGGGTTTGATGCCTCACTCCTCCACCTGAAGCCTGATGGGTGACCTTGGGTCAGTCACAGTAGCCTCAGCCTCACCTGCCTTACAAGGTGCCTCTTGTGGGGAGAGGAAGGGAAAGGCGATTGAAAGGTTCGTTGACATTCCTTACGTTAGAGAAAGGTGGGCTATAGAAACCAACT
>NW_015188138.1:0-808 GCF_001447785.1 Gekko japonicus
GGGGGGTAGCTGCTCACCGCTCTTGGCGCATCCAGGATCGGGCCCTGCTGCTCCGCGCCACTCACAGCAGTACCTGGCCTTTTCCTGCCAACTTGTTGCCTTCGTCCTCACTGGATTCATCCCAGATTTCTTATGGGGTGACCTGTAGCGCTTTTGCGAATTTTGGTTTCCCTGCTGGCTTCTTCGCTGGTGTGCCTGGCCGTGCCTTGGCTGGTTCCGATTGCGCCAGCTTCCCCAGGCTTGATCCCCTGAAGTTGGCCATGAAATGGCCCCGTTCCCCACACTTTAGGCAGAGCCCTTGTCTCATCCGTTGCTCTCTGGTAGACTCAGCCGGGCATGCAGATTTCACCTTCAGTTGGAGGGAGTTGGGCTTTCCTCCCGCCGCCGCAATGTCCAGGCGTAGGGTGTTGAAGCGAGTCTCCGCACTCTCCACTTCTTGCATCCATGCTAGGAGGGAGATCAGGTCCACTGCACGTAGGACCATTTCACGGGTCTCTGGGTTCAACCCCAACCGGTACAACTCCACTAAGACCTGATCCAGCCAGTTTTGGACCTTGGCCACATGCAATTTAAATTCCGACAAGTATTCTCTCACTGACCGCTTCCCTTGCTTCAGGGTGCATAAGAATGCCCTCGCTTTGGGCCCGGCATTCCGATCCTCAAACTGGGCCCACATAAAAGCGTCCAGGCTCACTAGCTCCGGGCCCCTCGCGTTGTGTAGTCCCACATACCACGCCACGGCAGCTCCTCGTAACTGGGCAGCAATAGCATCCACTCAACTGCTGTCGTCCGGGAACAGGTGGCCCCA
>NW_015188139.1:0-831 GCF_001447785.1 Gekko japonicus
GGGGGGGGGGAATGCTTGTAAAACCTGGCAGAAAGCTGTCTGTTGAGGTGACCGTTGGACTGATGAATTTCTGAATCTGAAATGTTGCTAACTATGAGATCAGTGACTTATAAATTGTCATGTTGGCAGATGGTTTGAAGTTGATGTGGGCAATTTTGCTCCGTTGGTTCATAATGGGCCGAGCTTTTAGCTTTTAGCACTTCTGTCTTCCGTAATGTTTAGACTTTGTCCTGATTCTAATCTTTGGAGGATATAAATATTTTAAATTGTATCTGGGGCTGGGCGCACCAGGATCATATTCACCTAGTGCGGAGGAAGCGGCAATCGGTTACAAGTCTGTTTCTTGTTTTGTTTTAAAAGGCTGGTGCCAAACTCTTTAAAATTTATTTATTTACTTATTTACAAAACATTTATATCCCACCTTGCCTCATGGCTCAAGGAGGCTTACAATCATAGAATCATAGAAAGTTAGAGTTGGAAGGCATCTTCCGGTCATCTAGTCCAACCCCCTGCACTCTGCAGGAGCACAGCCGAAAGATAGCCCTACAACATAACCGAAAGATGGTTGTCCAGCCTCTGCTTGAAAACATCCAGCGAAGGAGCATTCACCACCTCTTGAGGCAGTCTGTTCCACTGCTCAACCGCTCTTACAGTTGGGAAGTTTCTCCTGATATTGAGCCGGTAACGACTCCCTTGTAATTTCCACCCATTAGATCTAGTCTTGCAATCCGGAGCAAGAGAGAATAGATCTGCTCCATCTTCTACATGACAGCCCTTCAGATACGTGAAGACTGCACTCATATCCCTTCTAAGCCTTCTCTTTCCCAGGCT
>NW_015188140.1:0-808 GCF_001447785.1 Gekko japonicus
TATATTCTGCATACCAATGAGAAAAAAGAAACATTGTGTCATGGCACCGAAATTTCCATATATTTTTGTGTGGCATGGTTGGTCTATCACAGCTGTGTGGTTGCATTACGCTAGGGATGCTATGTTCCTCACCTCAGTTTAGTGCATCGCATTTAGTGATAATCTCCTCATTGGTCAGCTTCGCACTGGGCATGTTTTTTGAAATAGGATAAATATTCTTCAAGCTGTATTTACTCTCAGGTAGCCATCCTAGCAGAATGTTAGCAATGGGTCCTCAGTGGTTTCTTATGGCGGCAATAGATCTAGTGCCCCTGAAGTAAGCTCCAAAGCATTTAAATACCTTCAGAGCTCACTCAGATGGGCCTGCGGGCCAGTGGTGAGCTCCAATGGCATTTAAAAACCTTCGGGGCTCACTTCCAGATGGGGACATTCCACAAACTCACGAACCCAATGAACCATGAACCAGTTCAGGAAACAGAAATGTTCATGTAAGTGCATGGTTCGTTTAATCAAATGAACCACTATGCCTGTCAGCTATGCTGCCATTGCAGGTGGTGGCGGTGAGACAGCTAATGAATAGCTTCTTACTGTGCTGGAATCTTAACTTTCATTTCTCCTTGCTGTGCCTTATCTCTTAGCCTCGGCCTGTGACCGTGGTACTGCTCTCCTGATGTTTTGCTGGGAATGTGAACCCGTTAGTTTGAGCACGCTTCAGCTAATTCCCTGATTGGCTCTGATCCATCAGGGGCCCCCACTTAGAATCCTGTATATCTTCCCCACTCCCACCCTTAAGGTTAGTTCTGACACT
>NW_015188141.1:0-825 GCF_001447785.1 Gekko japonicus
ACTTTGGTTCATTTATGGCTATTGTTTAAGGCATGCTGGAAGGATAGACATACTGACATGTCGCTTTTCTGCTAAGGCTTGCGGCCTTGACTGGCCGACTGCAACTGCACATGTGTCAGTTAGCCTAGCTGAATAGAGAACAATAATAACCTGTAAACACTCTTCTGATGTTCTTATCAGGGGAAGGCCTTGGCCTCTCTGCTCTGTTGTTGGCCCTCCAGAGGAACTGGCTGGCCCCTGTGTGAGATGGGATGGTGAGCTAGATGGCCCCTCACCAGTCTGATCCTTCAGGGCTCTTCTGAGGTTCTCATCAGGGGAAGGCCTCGGCCTCTGGCCCTCCAGAGGACCTGGTTGGCCCCTGTGTGAGACAGAATGCTGGACTAGGCGGACCCTCACTGGTCTGATCCTGCAGGGCTCTTCTGAGGTTCTCATCAGGGGAAGGCCTCGGCCTCCATGCCCTGTTGTTGGCCCTTCAGAGGAACTGGTTGGCCCCTGTGTGAGACAGAATGCTGGACTAGGCGGACCCTCACTGGTCTGATCCAGCAGGGCTCTCCTGATGTTCTTATCAGGGGAAGGCCTCGGCCTCTCTGCTCTGTTGTTGGCCCTCCGGGGGAACTGGCTGGCCCGTGTGAGACGGGATGCTGGACTAGGTGGACTAGGTCTGATCCAGCAGGGCTCTTCTGATGTTCTTGTAGGAGCTTTCTTTATCATCGCCCTTTAGAACAGTCTTCCAGAGATATTCAGAGAGGCTCTCTCCTGCCTTCCCATTCTTTAGGGAAGCAAAAAGGCCTGCTCCATTTAGAATCATAGAGTCACAGAGTTGGA
>NW_015188142.1:0-845 GCF_001447785.1 Gekko japonicus
ACAGAGACCACACACACACACACACACACTGCCATCAGCAGAGCATGTGTCTCTGCCAATTGCCACACTCATTGTGTGCATGCTGCTGCTAGCAGCAGCTGTTTTCTGCTCTAAGCAATGTGAATAGTGCCTTATACTAGGTCGGAGGAGGAGGAAGAGGAAGAGCTGGTTTATATATCCCACTTTTCACTACCCGGAGGAGTCTTAGAGCAGCTTACAATTGCCTTCCCTTCCTCTCCCCACAACAGACACCTTGTGAGGTAGGTGGGGCTGAGAGAGCTCTGACAGAATTGTGACTGGCCCAAGGTCACCCAGCAGGCTTCATGTGGAGGAGTGGGGAATCAAACCTGGTTCTCCAGATCACAGTCCGCCACTCTTAACCACTACACCACACTGACTTTCCACAACACCAAGCTGGCTCTTTAACTGGCAGCAGCTCGCATGTAGCTCTCATGCAGAGGTCTTTCAGATCACCTACTACCTGATCCTTTTACCTGGAGGTGCCAGGCACTGAAACTTCTGCATGCAAAACAAATGTTCTACCATTGATCAATATGGCCCCTGGCAGTGATGGTATAGGCAGTGCCCTCTAGTGGCAGGGAGCACCCATGATTCCTGGGCACAATGAAGAAAACTCCTCCTTTATAAGGTCAGGGCATTTGTCAGGTTTATAGGTGGAAATGGCAAACACTCATTGACCGTTGTATTTGTGTGGATCATCCAACATTCACAGCAATAAGGCAAATGCCAACCTTCCCGATGCCACCTGTACTGCTATCAGCAATGGAGTTCCCATTGTATCAGGGAGAGACTGCTGCAGGCTTGTAGCCAGGATTTTGTAATTC
>NW_015188143.1:0-880 GCF_001447785.1 Gekko japonicus
CAGGTGTCCTCTAGAAGGAATAGTATCCAGTATTGTCTGATCACTACAAATCAAAATGTCTTTGCTGTAGTATTACAGAGATAAGTGCCCTTGAAATAGTTGACATAAACCGAGTAAACCTCGGGTCTGTTAGCAAGGATGAAAGAGCGTGGTGTCTCTACAGTGTAATCTTATAATCATCAATATTCACAGCAAAACATCAAATTTCTTAAGCCTCTAATATGTCATTGAAAGACACTTTATCTGTGCACAAATCATAGACCCTTATCCTACAAATACTCAGTTGCACAGGAATACTTTGTCCACAATCTGGGGTGGTTTCTCATGCTTCAGAAGTCAAGGATGACTCTCTTTTCCAGGAGTCATGAAAACACAGCTTGGAGTATTGCCAGAAAGAAGTGTAACCAAACTTCTCCGATAGCAAAGGAGTCAAGGTGTGGCTGAAGAGACGTACGTATGCATATTCAAATGTGAATCCGATATAGTGTATTGTGACCAGCTTTGGGGCCTCAGCTCAGGGATGACCTAGGAGTAAAAGTACCTACCTTTTCAAGGGATTCTTCCTACAGTTCTGTACCTATTGTTGAAGTGCCAGTAGGAGAACACATGACTTGTGGGCAGGAGTGCCCTTAGGTGCATTTTTTTTGTGTCACATGGCAATCTGGATTAGATATATCGGTGCGCAGGGACTGCTGACCACCTCCTGCTCCTTGACAGCTCTGGCTCTATTACACATCTTTACAAACAAGGGGATGGTAGAACGCCCCAAACTCAGAACACAGGAAGGCAGACTTCATATGACTTGACTTGTGTGACCAGCGAAGGGCTGAGAAGGATGAGCACAGCCACACCTCAGGGATGACCTGGGAGTAAAAGTACC
>NW_015188144.1:0-910 GCF_001447785.1 Gekko japonicus
GCAGCTCTAGTGCGAAATCAGCCATAATGCCTGTGTACTTCCAGCCCCAAATCAGCTGCCCTGAAGTGTCTGTGGGGAGCAGGAGAGGGCAACAGATCTCTGGGGTCTTGTTTCCCAGATGCTGCAGGCCCCCAGGGAATGGATTCGCTGTGCAGCTCTCACGAGAATCATCTACGGGAACGGGCACTGGAGGTCGGCACAGGCACTGGCCAATCTTGCCCACAGCTACCTGGCGCTTCCAGGTAAGGACTTCTCTCCCCTCCTCCTGTTTCCTTGGCTCTGACGGAACCACAGTGTGAAACTTGGAACACTTTCCCTATGAGGAAAGGTTAAGGCGCTTAGGGCTCTTTAGCTTGGAGAAACGACGACTGAGGGGTGACATGACTGAGGGTTATAAGATTATGCATGGGATAGAGCAGGTAGAGAAAGAGGTACTTTTCTCCCTTTCTCACAATACAAGAACTCGTGGGCACTCCATGAAACTGCTGAGCGGTCGGGTTAGAAGGGATAAAAGGAAGTACTTCTTCACCCAAAGAGTGATTAACACTTGGAATGCACTGCCACAGGAAGTGGTGGCAACTACAAGCATGGACGGCTTCAAAAGGGAATTAGAGAAGCATATGGAGTAGAGGTCCATCAGTGGCTATTAGCCACAAGGTATAGATAGGGGCTCTGGAGCAAGTGATGCTCTGTCTTCTTGGTGCTTGGGGGGGGGGGTCAACAGTGGGAGGGCTTCTAATGTCCTGGCCCCACTGGTGGACCTCCTGATGGCACCTGGTATTTCTGGCCACTGTGTGATACAGAGTGTTGGACTGGATGGGCCTTTGGCCTGATCCAGCATTGGCATCTCTTATGTTCTTATGTTCTTAACTAGCGGAGGGCACTGCCGAAAAAAACAAGGGAAAGACTC
>NW_015188145.1:0-843 GCF_001447785.1 Gekko japonicus
AATGTTGGAACATTGTGATATGTTTTAGCACTGAATTTGCAGCCGAACCCCTTCTGGTTCATGGGACCATTAGGCTTTCTCTTTCTCTTCCCTGTTTCATCTTGGGCTGAGACCTCAAGCTTATTTCTCCTCCGACAGGCCACCAATTCCATCCTTTGCTCCTGTTTTGGTTCTCTTTTCCTTCTGCAGTATCTCTTTGGTACCACTTGAGCCCCAGATTTCGCTTCCACCTGTAGACTGTTGTCTTTTTCCAGAACTCTCCTTCCTGATTCCATCTCACTCCCCTGCTCCCTCACGTCTGCAACTGCAAAAGAGGCACCAACATCATATAAGAATGAAAAGGTACAAATACCAATTAGCAAGTACAGTCAGTAGTCAATGGTATTTTCTATAACAAGAGCCAAGGGCTTGGAAAAACCTCAGCTATGTTTAAACACACACCAGGATGACTTGAAAAAGAAAAAAATGGGTGACCAAAGGAAGAAGGAGGTAATTTCTTGCTTCTCTTATAGAAACTTGCTCTTAAGATCACATTAAGGTTAATAAGTTTTCTGGTGTTTATTTGGGGAACACATACAACAGAAGAGAAATGCTTTAACAATCTTGAATTTTATTGAAAGATTTTTGTATAAACGAAAAGAATAAAATATGGAACACTTGAACACTTAAATACAGAGATTGGAGGTGTGGATAGACAAGACAGATCTTTCTACAAACTTAGAAAATGATCCAAGTTTGCAGAAAAATCTTGGGGGGAAAGTACATTGGGGGTTTCAACACACCCAAATCATAAAAACAGTGTCTGTACCATAAGAAACAAAGGCCTTCAGTGGCCTTTGTAAG
>NW_015188146.1:0-807 GCF_001447785.1 Gekko japonicus
CAAGGGAACCTTTACCTTTTTTAATTTAAAAAAACTAGTATACTATTGGGTTTTTTTAAAGAAATTCTATGGATCAACAACACAACTGGGCAGATATTGATGCTGGTTTTTAAGGAAAAGATGACTGTGTGTGTCCAAGACTGCCAGCCTCCAGATGGCTGGAGATCTTCTAGTTTACATCTGATCTCCTGGCAACAGAGATCAGTTCACTTGGAGAATATGGCTGCTTTGGAGAGTGGACTCTGTAGCATTAAGCCACACTGAAGTCCCTCCTAGTCCTGGGGTGGCAGAGCAGGTACTGGAAGAACATGACAGGGCATCCACATAGCCTACTAGGCCTGGACTCTGAGCCATGGCTGGTTGGTAGACCATCAGAGAACCCTCTGCCTGGTGGCCTGTGCTCCCAGCAGGAAGGCCAGTCGACCTGCAGCAGGGTGTACGTGGACGGTGCTTAAAAACAGAAGGAAGTTGCCACACGCCACACCACTGTGTGTGCAGAGGGAGGACAGAGGTTGCAGCTGTGAGTTCCTCGACAGTGAGGGAAAGGCACTCAGGCCGTGGATCGCATCAGGTGAAAATGATTGACCGCTTCAGTTTCTCATGCAGAGGTGGATGCTGAAAGGTGAAGAACAACGACTGAGTCACATAACGGAAGCTAAATACAAATTGATGCTCTATTGTGAATAATATAACCAATTTAGCTTTCCCTATTTTGCCTGTAACTTAATGCTCTTAGTGTACAATATTAAAACCTCCATATCCCGAGACAGTGAACTGATTACCAGCAGGGCTCTTTTTGTAGAAAAA
>NW_015188147.1:0-827 GCF_001447785.1 Gekko japonicus
GTTCTGCCAAGTATTCATCTACCCCCCCCGAAAGACCACCTAAGCCAGTGGCCACCACCATGACATCTTGCAGCATTCCATGCCTTACATCTTGTGTTGTTGGAACATCCTCTTTTGCCTCTCCCGAATATATGCCAATTTAAGGAAGAAGAATTTCTCTCTAGAAGAAGAGGAGATTGGATTTATATCCCGCCCTTCATTTGGAGTCCCAGAGCAGTTTACAAACTTCTTTCCTTTCCCCTCCCCAAAACAGACACCCTGTGAGGTAGGTGGGGCTGAGAGAGCTCTGACAGGAACGGCTCTTTTTCAAGGACAGCTCTGACAGAACTACGGCTTGCCCAAGGTCACCCAGCAGCTGCAAGTGGAGGAGTGGGGAATCAAACCCGGTTCTCCCAGATTAGAGTCCGTGCACTTAACCACGACACCAAACTGGCTCTCTCCATTTGCTCCAAACTGTGCAGTTTCGACAAATGTTTATTGTATCATCTCCCCCTTGGTGGTCTCCTCTCCCCTGAGCCACAAAAGTAGTTTCAGGTGGGTAGCCATGTTGGTCTGGAGTAGAAGATCTAGATTCGAATCCAGTAGCACCTTAGAGGCCAATGTTAAAAAAACAAAAACAAGATTTTCAGGGCGTAGGCTTTTGAGACTCAAAGCTCCCTTCGTGATCTGTCAAAGAGAGCTGTGGCTCTCGGAAGCTTACACCCTGGAGATCGTGTTGGTCTCTGATACTGGACCTGAAGCTTGCTCTCCTTGCCCCCAGAAGAAGAAATCCCAGATTTTTCAGCCTTTCCTTGAATTGAAAGGGCTCCAGTCCCTTGATCGCACTG
>NW_015188148.1:0-824 GCF_001447785.1 Gekko japonicus
CCCGCAGTTTCGTGATCCTGTTTTTTTTACTATAGTTTGCCATTTTTGGCATGATGCGCTTAGTTCCCTTCAGCTTTCATTTTCTATAATCTGCATTCTGTAAACAAACAAAGATATCCAAATTATATTCAGGTCAACAGTGCCAGAAACAAATCCAGTGGGCTTCTAAGGGTAGATTTCAGAATGGGAATCGAGCTGTATGTTGCAACTAAACTGTGTGCTAAAGGGAAGTTATTAACATAAAAAAGCTTCCTGAGTCAGACTATTGGTTCCTCTAGCCAAGTATTGTCTACTTTGCCTGGCCATGGCTCAGCGTTTTAGACAGAGAAAGATCTTTCCTCATACGTTAACACCAAAGATCCTTTAACAGGGGATGCCAGGGGTTGAGCCCGGGACTTTATGCAAATGAGCTCAACCACTGAACTGTGGCCTCGCCCAAAACTCAGCGTCTTTTGAATGAAGATCTCATCAAAACTCTTAAGAGTTTGCTGAATGAACACTAAGGTGGAAAAAACCAACAAAATGGTGCAGAGGGCTAAGAATCTTTTTAAGTGTATGTTTGGGAACATACGTTCCGTGCGCCTTGGTGTTTAGTCATGCCGGCCACATGACTACAGAAACATCTTCGGACAGCGCTGGCTCTTCGGCTTTGAAATGGAGATGAGCACTGCAACCCTAGAGTCGGACTCAACTGGCTTTCGAGCAAGGGAACCTTTACCTTTACTTGGGAACAGAACTAGAAAAAAATCTGAAAGTAGATTACCCCTGACAAAGCCAATGAAGCTGCATGCAAACTGCGTAGTGGTTGTACAATGATAAAGATT
>NW_015188149.1:0-790 GCF_001447785.1 Gekko japonicus
CTCAGCAATTTCTTTGAGTGCCCACAAGTCCTTGATTTTGTAGTGCTAATGTTTTGCCTGGTATAGCAAGCTGACTAAATAGGAAGTTTTCACACAAAGGGCTTAAATTAGGATTTGTTTTCCCCCCCATTTCCTTCTTCCATCAGTGCTTAGTTCATGTGGCTCTTTCTTACATGCCCAGGGAAATGCTGATTGCCACTTTGGGGTCAGGAAGCAATTTTTCTCCAGGCCAGTTTGTCTGGGGATCCTGGAGGGTTTTTGTCATCTTCTAGGTCACGGGGGGTGTTGGAGGGGAGGTATTTGTGTATTTCCTGCATTGTTCGGGGGGTTGGACTAGATGACCTTGGAGGTCCCTTACAACTCTGATTCTCTGATTCTAAGAGTGGCAGATAGATTTTAGGCTGCCTCTGTAACTTGGATTTAGCAGTTATTGGGACCTGCATAATTTTGATTTTGTAGAACGCTTGCAATATTGTTTGTGAATTCTTACCCCTTCTCTCCTGTTCATAGTGCAGAGGCCTTTGGGGGGTATCCTGTTCTGATGGATGTTGAATCTCTAAAAAGCGATCTCCCCCATTTAGTCTGCCTTTGTTTAACCCTAAGGTAAAATTGAGTGCCAATAGGCGTGTGTTTTTGTAGTTTTGTCTTGAGCAGAGTTTTAAAAAGGGGGGGGGTCAAAAACTCTCTCTAACTCTGTCAGTGTCCACTTGTTCTTAAAAGAAAACGACTAGCTATGGAGGAATTGCAGATTTCTGACCTTACAGTGAGAAATCTGTATAAAAATTGGACA
>NW_015188150.1:0-796 GCF_001447785.1 Gekko japonicus
TCTGGAAGATTCCCCCTGACAAAACTGCATGCGAGATGTGTTGGGGTTGTACAACTGTTAAAGATGCTTTTCCCGCTGCACCGTTTGTCTCTTCACCTTCGTTTTGCCTTGGTGCCGCCCCCTTTCTTCTACAGAAGAGAGCAAACTGAGGATCGCTTGACACAAACTACTTATGCTTTGACCATTGAAAAAGTCTTGAGGTGCCAGCAACATGTCACAAATGCCTCAGTCCTCAAGAGTATGTATTTAAGGGAAGGCAGTTTAAACTGCCCTTGGACAGGCTGGGGCAAGCTGGCCCTTGGACAGGCCGGGGAAGGCCTTTAAATGCCTCCCTGATCCTTCTAGGGGGCCCCCTGGCCCGCCCACCTTGGAGTCACTGGGGGGGGGTCACTCTCCAGGCCTTCCCTCTGTAGCCAGGCATGCAGAAGTTTTGGCTGTAGTGGGCGTGGCCAACTCTGAAGCCAGCCGGAACTCCGTTCCTGTGCGTTCCTGCCCAAAAATAGCCCTGGCCACATTTAACATTAGCGTAAAGATGGGTGGGTGGAGGGAGCATTTAACCCCTTCCCTGCCCCATACAAGCCACCTCGAGCAGGTCTCTGGAGAGGCAGCATGTAAATTTCCGATACAATAAGTACAACCCATCTGCTCTAAAGAGACTCTTGCAAGGTGATATGATTGCCACCTTCTGGTACCTAAAGGGATGCCGCGCGAAGGATGACAAGGACATGTTTTCAATTGTGTTGGATGACAGGACGTGAACTATAGCAAAAGGAGGTTTCATCTACATTTGAGGAAG
>NW_015188151.1:0-766 GCF_001447785.1 Gekko japonicus
CATCCGAGCCCTGGTCACAACTCACAAGTTGGGGGGGGGTTTCCAGGTGGGGAGTGCCCCCCAATTACAGTGGGGGGTGCGGCCCCCAGAATGCCCCACTGTAGCTACAGGTCTGCTGATGGCACCTGGTGTTTTTGGCCACTGTGTGACACAGAGAGTTGGACTGGATGGGCCACTGGCCTGATCCAACACTGGCTTCTCTTATGTTTCCTTATATTCTTATACTCACAACCACCCTGCAAGGTAGTCTGAGCATGTGTGACTGGCCTAAGGTCACTCGGCAAGCTTCCATGGCAGAGTGGGGATTTCAGTCTGGGTCTCCTAGATCTAATCCAGCACTCCAAGCACTACACCACACTGGCTTTTCAAGACTTGATGAGCCAAGAGTACAGCATCTCGAACAAGGGTCTCCAGCCTTTATGAGCCTGTGGGCACCTTTGGAATTCTGACACAACATGGTGAATGCAACCACAAAATGGCTGCCACAAAACAGCTGCTGCAGGAGGCAAAGCCAGCCAGAAAATAGGTGCCACATCTTACCTTCAGTCACATAATGAATATCCTTGTACTGTTGGTGGCGGCTGCTGCCAAAGCTGCATCTACTGAAATCTGCACAGCCAATCAAATGTACAAATACCTTTCAGAAGCCATGCTGGGCCCACCTGATCCTGCCCACTTTTCAACACACTTGGTGGGCACCAGGAAAAGTGTCAGGAGGCAACATGGCACCCAGGGTGCCACGTTGGAGACCCTATTTAGAAGTTTG
>NW_015188152.1:0-798 GCF_001447785.1 Gekko japonicus
TCATTAAGTCATTCTGACCTTGTGACTATTATCTAAACGTAGTCACAGTAAAAACATACATTGGCATTTAAGGTCTGATTCTGCACTTGCAGTTTGAGTACTTTGCTTTTCTAGATCGGGGGTGGGAGGAATAGAAGTTCAATGGCACTTTAAGGACTAGCAAAATTTATTCTGTCATAAACTTTTGTGAGCAGCCTTGCCAATTCTGGCTTGGGAAACTGTTGAAGATTTGGGGGCAGAGTTTGGGGAAGGGAGGAAGCTTGGTGAGGATGGTGAGGATACCGTCCACCTTCTGAAGCTACCATTTCCTCCAGGGGAACTGATCTCTGAAGTCTGGAGATCAGTTGTAATTCCAGAAGAACTCCAGGCCCCACCTTGAGATTGGTAACCTTTTTTGTGAGTCAGAGCTCACTTCATCAGGTACATCCATTAGGCAGAAGTATTTATATACAAAATGCAGACATGCAAAATGTTCCCAAAAAGACCAGTAGAAAATAGTAACCAGTCTAGGGATGGGCACAAACCACTTTTTTGTACTCTGGTTCGTGGTTCATGGCTGAACCATGAACCTACATGCACCAATATTCCGGTTCATGAACCAAAATGGTTTTTATAGGTTCATGAGCCATTTAGAGTTTAACCCCCTGCTTTCTGTTCCTTCCAAAGTTTGGAGTCATACCCCTGTTTTCTGCCCTTCACGAACCACCACAAACTGCATCAAAGTTCATGGTGGTTCTCATGTTCACAAACATGGGCTTATGAACCGGCCAACTTTGGTTCATGAGCTGGTTCGTGCCC
>NW_015188153.1:0-853 GCF_001447785.1 Gekko japonicus
AACTATGTACAGATAAAGTCCAATCAGAGCGCTTCCGTCCAGACATTTGCGCAGCTCTGATTGGTCTACTTACAGTCCTGTTTCAGACCAAAGCTTAACGTGGCTTTTCAGTACATAACACAGGCCTAAAGAGAGGCCACCCTGCCAACTGCCCTCTGTAGCCAAGAGATCGCTTGTAGTCTCGGGAGATCTCCAGGTCCCACGTGAAGACTGGCAATCCAATGCATCAGGTATGGAGGACATTTTTGGTTCCATGATATGCCCAGGGCCAGTGGATATTCAAGAAAAAAGATAAAGGTGAAGGTTCCCTTGCTCGAAAGCCAGTCGAATCCGACTCTAGGGTTGCGGTGCTCATCTCCGTTTCAAAGCCAAAGAGCCAGTACTGTCTGAAGACATTTCTGTGGTCATGTGGCCGGCATGACTAAACACCAAGGCACACGGAACGCTATTACCTTCCCACCGAAGTGGTCCCTATTTATCTACTTGCAATTTCTTGCTTTCAAACTGCTAGGTTGGCAGGAGCTGGAACTAGAGACAGGAGCTCACTCCATCATGCGGCACACTCGGGTCTCGAACTGCTGAACTACTGACCTTCCACAGCCTGCAGTTCAGCGTCTGAACCACTTGAGCCACTGCATCACCCCATCTAGCTTTTACTGCAACATAAAATCATATTTGGCAAGGAACATATGTACATATATGGAATTAGCACAACAGGAAAATCGGGTCTTGGACGGCTGAACTACCAAGCTTCCATAGCCTGCAGTTCAGTGTCTTAACCACTTGAGCCACCACAGCTCCTTATTCAAGAAAACATTGAATCAAATTCAGAGGATCATCTGCTCTACTCTGA
>NW_015188154.1:0-797 GCF_001447785.1 Gekko japonicus
GAAAGCAATTTTAACTTTAAATGTGTCCTAAAAGCACACACACACCCCGCTGGCTGCCTTGGCTTGGAGAAGAGATATAAAGAGACAAATGCCTTCAACAAGCCAGCCGGTGGGGGTGGGGGTGGACTTTGAGAATCCATTTAAAGCTAAAGTTGCTTTCTTTCTCTGCTCCCCTCCACCTCAAGCCTGGCTGGGGAAGGGAAGACCGATCGGGGAGGCACGCCTCCCCTTCGCTTCCCCAGCCGCCCTGCTGGGAGCCACACAGTATGTGTGAAAGAGCCGCATGTGGTTCCCGAGCCACAGTTTGGCCACCCCTACACTAGTAGATATTAAAGCTTTTTAAAAGGAATACCCTGCTCTGATTCACCCAAAGAGGAATTAACACGTGGAATTCTCTGCCGCAGGAAGTGGTGGTGGGTGTCTACAAGCACAGACAGCTTCAGGGGGGGATTGGATAAACATACGGAGCAGAGGTCCATCAGTGGCTGCCCCATATGCTATGTCTGGGGCAGTGATGCTCTGTATTCATGGTGCTTGGGGGGGGGCAACAGTGGGAGCGCTTCTGGCATTCTGGCCCCCCTGGTGGCATTCTGGCCCCACTGGTTCATTTCGTTTAGAGACACCTGCTGTGTTACAGAGTGTTGGAGCAGGACCTGGAAGAGCCAGGTTCAAATCCCCAATTCGCCATGGGTGGTCTTGGGTGAGTCACACACAGTCTATCCTACTTTGCAGGGTTGTCCTGAGGAAGGGAGGCCACCATCCTCGGACGTTTGCTCAGTTTCCTGTTCGTTGCATCG
>NW_015188155.1:0-852 GCF_001447785.1 Gekko japonicus
CCGGGCCCCACCCCCTGCTGCAGATGAGCTGGTTGGCAATGGGACTTACCTGCCATGGGGGAGGTCTACACCAGAGTCTCAGAGTTGATGCAAGCAACACAATGACACCTCTCTCGAGAACTGCCCTTGAGAGCCAGTTTGGTGTAGTGGTTAGAAGCGCAGACTCTAATCTGGGAGAACTGGGTTTGATTCCCTACTCCGCCACATGCAGCTGCTGGTGTGACCTTCTCTCAAGGGCAGTTCTGGAGAGCGCTCTCAGCCCCACCGACCTCACAGGGTGTCTGTTGGGGGGAGGGAGGGAGAACAAGATTGTGAGCCACTCTGAGACTCATTTGGGTTGTGGAAGGCGAAGTATAAATCCAATCTCCTCCGCCTCTTCTTTTTCTTCTTCTTCCACTCCTCCTCCTCCTCACAGGGTGTCTGTTGTGGGGAGGGGGAGGGAAAGGAGTCTGTAAGCCACTCTGAGACTCCTTTGGGTAGTGAAGGGCGGGGTATAAATCCAATCTCTTCTTCTTCTTCTTTTACCTCACAGGGTGTCTGTTGTGGGGAGGGGAACCTCCTCTTCTCCTTCTTTTCCTCCTCCTCCTCCTCCTGGCATGCACCTGAAGTCATCACACAGGGGAGTTTTTGTCCAAATACCAGAGTGTCCCCGGTGATGTGATGATGTCTCTTTGGGTGCACACCAGAAGTGATGCGCTATGTTACCAGTGACAATGCTGAGATGTTTGTATAGGCCTCCCCTGTAGCCGGTAAGCCCCCTCCTGCCCCCGCCCCCAGTTGCCAGACTTACCTGGCAACCCAAGTTCAGTCCCTGCCACCTCCAGTTATAAAAGAACCAGACAGTAGTTGATG
>NW_015188156.1:0-809 GCF_001447785.1 Gekko japonicus
TGGAATCACTGTTTCTATTCTCTTCATCTGAGATCGATGACTACATTTACTTTGAGTTGGGCAAGATAGGGGTGACATTGTGCAACGTTTGCACATGAATAGCATGACCCATAAAAAGCTGTGAGGAGGTCTGGGGGTGGGTTTCATGCAGTATTGGGAGATCCCATGCCAAGCATCCTCCAGCGATGAAGGCAAGTGCTTCTGAAGGGGTGCTGCCTGGAATCGCCAGCCCCCTGGGCTTTGCTTTAGGGGAAGAGATGCTGTTGTGTCCCAGTTTCCAAAGAAAGGGGAGGGTTCTCCTCTTCCTGCACAGCCAGGCTGCTTGGCTTAGAAATACAAGAAAGTCTCTCCCTTTGGCCAAGCTGAAGGTACAGTGTGGTGTGGTGGTTAAGAGTGGCGGACTCTTATCTGGAGAACCGGGTTTGATTCCCTCCTCCACCACATGCAGCCAGCTGGGTGACCTTGGGCCAGTCACAGTTCTCTCAGAGCGCTCTCAGCCCCACCTGCCTCACAGGGTGCCTGTTGTGGGGAGAGGAAGGGAAGGGGATTGTAAGCTGTTTTGAGACTCCTTGTGAGACTCTTCTTCTACATGGCTGTGTCTCACCTTCCTGGCATAAACTCACAGTTTAGCTAGTCAGTCAGCTGGTAGGGAGCGACTTGATATTCCCTGTATTTCTTCTGTGCCATTCAAGACCTTTGGATTCCATCCCCAGGTCTGGAGAAGAAAGTTTGTGGCAGGAAATACACCGGGGGATGCCTGAGCATCGCTGCACTGACTTCTATCCCTTCTTTGTATAGGTCTCAGGTTT
>NW_015188157.1:0-809 GCF_001447785.1 Gekko japonicus
GGTAAGACTCAAATCTCCCTTCAAGCCAATCACATGATTGGGAAGTCCTTTATCTGAACTTCGAATGTGTGGCAGTTGTGATTACTTCATGGAGTATAAAAGGCACTAGACACATGTCTACTGACTTACAGGCTAACTCCTGATGAGCCTTGTCTCTAATTGAACTATTCTGCTATTTCACTTTTCCATTCAGTTGAAAATGAACTTTGCAAGAAGGAGAACACAGCCAAAGTAAATTTAAAAATTCAATTGTCACACATCACTGGTTGAGGTATTTTTCCAGCTCTAGGAGAATGTCATCCCTTGTTTCAAATGAATTGAAACTAATTAATGGTCTTGATTAAATTATCTTCTGCCTCAGAGATATCTGAGGTATATTTTTTGAGATAATGTAAAATATACCTTGCAATAAACCCAGGTTTCCCAGGTAAACTGTCTTTACTAATGAAATGCTATTCTCTAAAGAAAATGTGGCTTTGTACCCTACCCTAATGACAAGGTGTCATGACCCCCAGGGGGTCCCCTCCGGTGTTCCCTCTAAGCCTCCGGCTCACAGATTTTTGCTTAGCTCAGGAAGGATGGCTCCAGAGCAAACTGATTTATGCAGCAGCCAGATCACAACTTTAATGCCAGTAGCTCACAAAGTAGAATTTTTGCTCACAAGACTCCACAGCTTAGAGGGAGCATTGGTCACCACATTCGTCTGCCACCACTCTGGACTTAGGGTCCCTTGGGAAGGCCCAGAGTACCCTCCCAAGCCCAACCAAAATGCCCGTTTTGAGCCGAGAAAATATAGGCGTGATGACCAG
>NW_015188158.1:0-806 GCF_001447785.1 Gekko japonicus
CTCGATACCAACCTCGAGACCGCGTTTCTGCCAAACTCGAGGGTCTCCAACATACTTACTTTGGTCTCCCAGTTCCAGACCTCTCCCTGCCAGTCTGCTTGGTCCATTATGAGGCTTCTTGGGCATTTTGCATCTACTGTCTTCGTCGTCTGTCATGCCAGGTTGAGGATGCGTCCCCTCCAACTGTGGCTTCTCCATGCCTTCGACTCTCTCTGCAGTCCGTGGCACAAAATCCTGTCAATCCCACCCCCTGTCATCGACTCTCGCTTGGTGGTCTCATCCTCACCACCTGCTCTTCAGCATGCCCTTTCGGCATCCTCCTCCGCAAGTGTCAATCTCCACCGATGATCTCCCGAACTCGAGGGCCTCTGACATACTTACTTTGGTCTTCCAGTTCCAGACCTCTCCCCGCCAGTCTGCTCAGTCTGTTATGAGGCTCTTGGGGCATTTTGCGTCTACTGTCTTCGTCGACCATCATGCCAGGTTGAGGATGTGTCCCTTCCAACTGTGGCTTCTCCATGCCTTTGACCCTCTCTGCAGCTCGTGGCACAAAATCCTGTCGATCCCGCCCCCTGTCATCGACTCTCTCGCTTGGTGGTCTCATCCTCAGCACCTGCTCTCCGGCATGCCCTTTCGGCATCCTCTTCCGCAAGTGTCGATCTCCACTGACACATCCCTCTGGAGCTGGGGAGCCCAGTGTTGAATCCTTTCATCACAAGGGACCTGGTCTCCTCGCAAAGCTGCCCTTCACTTCAATATCCTGGATCTGCATGCTGTTCATCTAGGTCTCCGCTCGTTTCTTCCTG
>NW_015188159.1:0-814 GCF_001447785.1 Gekko japonicus
CTGCCAACAAAGGCCGTATGGTTAAAGCAGTGGTATTCCCAGTTGTAATGTACGGTGGTGAGAGTTGGACCATAAGGAGGACTGCCGAAGAATAGATGCTTTCAAATTATGGTGCTGGAGAAGACTCTTGAGAGTCCCTTGGACTTCAAGGAGATCAAATCAGTCAGTCCTAAAAGAAATCAACCCTGACTATTCCCTGGAAGGTCAGATACTGAAGCTTTAGCTCAAATACTTTGGCCACCAAATGAGAAGGGAGCACTCACTGGAGAAGACCCTGATGCTGGGAAAGATGAGATAATTAGTGTCACTGATGCAATGAACATGAAGTTGAGCAAACTCCGGAGGATGACGGAGGACAGGAGGGCCTGGTGTGATGAGGTCCATGAGGTTGCAAAGAGTCGGACTCGACTGTGTGACTAAACAACAACAATTATCAATATTCCCCTGGATTTAAAAAATGTATTCAGTTGTGACCATAGATAAGAAGCCACATTTCAAAAGTAATATTATGTGCAGAGCCATGTTTCATGGTGGATTAGACCTTCCAGATTTGAAAGAATTTGAAAGCCCTTGTGAAGCGATTTGAAACTGTAAATAAAGCTGTAAAATGGTGGCTTCCCAAGGAAAGTTAAAAGCAAAAGTCAGAGCCCAAAACCGGAAGAAGGAGCAGACATCATGAAGATGTTAGCAGATATGCTCAAGCCGATGATGGAGCAACTCGATGGTATTAACCAGCAACTGACCTCGCTAAACCAAAACTTCTCTCTACAACAGCGCTAGCTGGAAGAAATGGAGAAGAAAGTAGAGCATGCGA
>NW_015188160.1:0-780 GCF_001447785.1 Gekko japonicus
GGCATCTTGGTTTGTTACAGGCCCTGGTCTCAGAGTCCATATTCATGTTCAGAAGTGTGTTGTCAGGGGTGAGAAGTTGCTTCGGGTTAGAAGGGTGTCTGTGGGCAAGAAAAGATCTGCCTCCCAATCACTGTGAGAGCCCAGCATAGGTTGAAGGTTGTTAATGATGCACTGAACTGGCTTCAGCTGAGAGGCCTACATTATGGCACTCACTGTGGCCTCCTCCATGACTGGTCCCTGATCTGCCGGGGGGAGGAAGCAAATCAGTTAATGTTATTGATTTTATTGGTAATTTATTGTATATTTTAACCTGTTGTTCACCACCCTGAGCCCTCCTGGGAAGGGTTGTCTATAAATTTAATAAATGATAACAATTAAAAAATGTGACCACCAGTGGTATTCTGTTGTAGTTTCATCAGGCCTATCTTGTAGCAGGTAATCCCTTGGTATCATTCTGGCTTTGTTGTTCTGTTTTCTTACTCTATCAGCTGGGTATTTTAATTCCAAAGTTATCTGTTGTAGATCCTGCAGGTGAGAACCTCTGTCTGAGGGATCAGAACAGATGCAGCTGTAGTACAGAGCTTGGTTGTAGATGATGGATTGTGGTGCATTTAGGATGGTGACTGGAGGCATGTAGCTACCTTTGGTGATCATTAAGTTTCCAGTATAAGGTAGTTTTTTAAATCAGGGCTGCAGGATGACTTTTGTGGGCTCTAGGCACTTTTGCCTTTATGGACACCCCCCCACCACCACCATAATAATGTCAATATTAAAAATTAT
>NW_015188161.1:0-794 GCF_001447785.1 Gekko japonicus
GCAAGTACAAAATGGCTGCCGCAGAGCTACACACAAGAAGCCCAAGTGCAGAGTACACGATAAGTAATTTTAAAAAATACAGCAAGAATGAAGAAGAAGAATGAAGAATGGGAGACAGTAAAAACCGACACTGCGTTGGCAGCTGCTGTGGGGAAAATGTTATTTTAATCTGCCTGACCAATCAGATTTCCACTGGCCAGTCAGAAGTCCTGAAAACTAGGATCAAGAACCTGAAAAGGTAAGTCAAACTGAGTAGTTACAGTTAACAGCCAACAGTTAAAACTTAATTTATTAAAAATCATGTAAAATGTATTTATTTGTAAAGAATTTTAAAACATACAGGGGCCCAATCACACCTCATGTAAAAATTCCAAAACCATATATACACACAAGGTTGCCAATGGACTTGACCTGACGCGTTTTGGCCTGTTAGGTAGGGCCTTCTTCAGAGGTCGAATACAATGAGGAACAAACATAATACAATACAATTATACAGCAGAGATACAAAATATACCAGAAAGGAATTATTCCAGAGTGGAATTACTAGGCATAGAATGGAAGTACAAATGAGGCCCTCCCAAGATCCAATCATATGCCGAATGCTATTTCCCTGATAATAACTTCTGGTCCAGAAGGTGCCTTTCAACATGGCCATAGGGGGCAGCGGCTTCCAATCTGCTGGCCCGAATCCCCAACCAACCAATTTGCCCAACTCTTCACCCAACAGGATAGGCCAAGACGCGACTTCCCTTTGGATAACCCTGATGCTGGCACAGAAAGATCCCTTTCCCACA
>NW_015188162.1:0-799 GCF_001447785.1 Gekko japonicus
GGGTACTGCAAAGAAGTGTTACTTTCCATATATCAGATTTCCAAAAAAAAAATGACAACACAGTGGAAGCTCTGTGGATTCCACTTCACTGGATTGTTCTGGCTCCTTAGCCAGACTGATGTAGAGGATTGATGCTAGGATAATTGTTCTATGCCAGCATTTTTAGAGCTGCCATTTTCAACTGCTGATGCTACTTATATTCAGAATATATGTGTAGATATCTGAACAAATTTGTAAGCTTCTTAAACAGACCAGATGAACTGAAGGTGGTGTCAGAATCTCCCTTACCCAGCCCAGTGACGCTGACTCCCAAGTCCTCAGGAGAAGAGACCGAGGAAATGTTGCCATGCAGCCACTTCAGATGGCATTATTAAAGACTCTTAAATACGACTGCTTTGCTGAACTGTGAAAAGAGAGTGTCAGGGCAATGGACAGAACTGTAGCCCAAGAGCAGTGACCTTATACTGAACTATGGAATGTACTTTGGCCAAGGGGAGCCTTGTGCCTAAGCAGCATGCCAAGCCAGATGTGGATCCCTGGACTAAAGAAGCCTCTTGCCCTCGCAGCTTTGCAACCATGCCAGTGCAAGGATGCAGATCGGCAGCCCTGACCTCCATATATGCAGAAACAGCAGCAGATCACTGAAGGAAGCCATGCTCTGCAAAAAGGACAAGATGTTCCCGCACAGACACCATGAAAAACTCCCTTCTCCATCACACAGGCATTTCCCCCCCTGTCCTCACATATTAACATATCCAGGAGAAACACGCATTCCTCTCCTGCCTAAGACAAAAGGATG
>NW_015188163.1:0-795 GCF_001447785.1 Gekko japonicus
ATATATTTTGGGGATTGCAAAATAGGAAGAGAAGCAAGTTGGTACTGCCGGCAAAGCTTTCCTTCCTCTCTCAAGGCATTATCATTTTGGGCTCCCATTTGAAACTTTCTTCTCTTCTCATTTTTGGAAGGAGCCATGACTCAGTGGTAGAGCATCTGATTGGCATGCAGAGGGTCCCAGGTTCAATCCTCAGCATCTCCAGTTAAAAGGATCTAGTAGTAGGTGATGGGATTCAGTGTAAGGCTGCTTCATGTGTTCATGTGTTCATTTTTTACTTTCTCATATAATCTCGCCTCTCTTTTTGCTAAATTTGAGGATCAACCTATGCTCAGCCCTAAATCAGTACAGGAAAGGAGAACTATGGATATGAGTACAATCAAGAAAAAACAATAACCATAGGAAGATAACAAATTAACTCTAAACAAATCTTTTTAATATACCAATTTACTAAGGATATAAATATCAAATAATAGAAATAACACCTCTGTGCTCATTTAACAAAATCATTTACACAGTGCAAGTCTAGTCATTAAAACCCTTTGAATCACTATATTCTGGGCTTATTTTACCAGAACCCATCTTGAAAATGAGGATTGAAGTGAAACCTAGAGGACTGTAGCGACATCTAGAGCACCTGCACTTTATCATTGGATTGTTTTATTCTGTTTTATTATTGGATTGTTTTATTCTGTTTTTAGTGTTTTAATCATGGCTTCGTGCCCTAATTGTTTAATCTTGGCTGTGTGCCCTAATTGTTAGCCGCCCCGAGCCCGTTCTGGGGAGGGCGGGATATAA
>NW_015188164.1:0-796 GCF_001447785.1 Gekko japonicus
TTTATTCTCTGATCACCCCCTTTCTTGAACTTAGTGTTGGAAATCCCACAGAACATCAGGCTTTTTCTTCCCACCCATGATGGCTTCAGTTTAAAGCCCTCCTGATCAGGTTCACAAGTCTTCCAGCAAAGACATTCCTCCCATTCTTTGTAAGGTGCACCTCATCCATCGCCAACAGTCCTTCATGTTGGAGGTACATACCATGGTCCAGGAAGCCAAATCCTTCTCGACGGCACCATCTGTCAACTAGCTGCCATGCTTGACTTGTGTTTGTTCTTTCCTGACTGTGGTGAGTGCACATGTAACCAGCCATTCACCTCCAGTATCCTGTTCTCCCTTCCAGCTCCATGGCCCTTAACAGGTAAAATGGAAGAGAACACCACCTGTGCCCCCAGATCTTTCACCTTCTTGCCCAGAGCCTCGTAGTTTTTGGAGATCCATTCAAGGTTTCTTCAGGCTGTATTGTTTGTTCCCACTTGGATCAGCAGTAGCAGGTAGCAGTCAGAGGTTTTGACCAGTCTTGGAATTCGCTCAGTCACATCTTGGATACATGCTCCAGGAAGACAAAAAACCTCTCGAGATTCCATGTCCAGACTGCACACAACTTCTTCCATCCCTCTCAGTAGGGAGTCACCAACCACTACTAATCGTCTCTTCCTCCATGGGATAGCTTGGTTCCTTCTCTGCCTATGTGTTTGTATGTCAGTCACATCCTTTTGATCTCGGAGTATGCTATTCTGATCTTCTATCAGAAGCGACTGGTATCAGATTTTGCAGCTCCACTGGCTGTGTTTCC
>NW_015188165.1:0-774 GCF_001447785.1 Gekko japonicus
TAATTAGTATTCGAAGTTTGTATTGTTGTATAGATTTGCCGTTTATGGGCCCCGGTCACACGGGCCAGATAATGCGGGGTGTGTGTGTGGCTCTTTACGCCGGTGCAATTAGACCCGCCAGAACGTGATCAGATGCGAAGGCGGCACACCGTGGTTTCGTCCGTCAGCACGTGTGCGTCAAGGAGGACAGGAGGGGGAAAGCCGCGCGCCAGCGCGATCACACGGAATGATTCCGTCGGCAACCCATGGCAAACCATTTGCTAGTTTGTTGAGATACTTTTTAACTGTGCAGCACGCCACGGGTTGGCCACGGGCACGCTACGCTTGCCAGATGTTGCGGTGTGATCGCGCCCTGAAAATCCGCCCAGCATTCGTGACTCTCCTGCGGCAAATTCGTCGTGTGAACGGGGCCATGGTATTGTTGTTTGCTTGTGTTTGTTTAAAATTCAATAAAATACTAAAAAAAACAACTAAGGCTTTAGTTAATTGATGAGGAACAAATGTTAAATTATGGGTATATTGAAGAGCAGGAGGGAAGGTATGCCATGGTGTAGCCTGATCTCCTCAGATCTTGGAAGCCAAGCAGGGTCAGTACTTGGAAGGGAGACCGTCAAGGATGACTCTACAAAGGAAAGCAATGGCCAATCACCTCTGCTTCTCACTGGCCTCGAAAGCCCCTTGCTGGGGTCGCCATATGTCGGCTGTGAATCGATGGCACTTTACACACACACTAGAAATAATGCCCGTAGAAAGAGGCTCTGGGAGAGTGCTCTG
>NW_015188166.1:0-788 GCF_001447785.1 Gekko japonicus
GCTATTGGGTAACCAGGTGGAAAATCTGTTGAGAAAGTTACTGCTCTGTTTTGCCCATCTGCTTATTGCTAAACTAGTATGTGTTCAAGATACTTTCAAATGCTTTTCTCTCAAGGACAGAACACCGATCTCTACCCAGATTACAAAAAGATCCCCAAGTTGACATGCGCAGGAAATGGGCACTCCAACCTGATCAGAATCACTTGATATACTAGAGATCCTTGAAGGAAAAGCAAGTCTGCAATAACCACCAGTGCAATAATGAATGGAAGTAGCTGAGGATATCCATAAGGACAGTGATATCTAAACTGGATAATGAACTGAACACGCTGAAGTGGTGAGCATGGAATCTTGCCTAAGAGTCAACTTCCAGGATCAATAATGCAGTACTAGGACCTGAGCCAAACCATACATAATTAGGTCTCTTCCAACAGGAGCAGACGTTGTTTGCAAGAATGCTTTGAGTGCAACGTAGCTTCCACCATGGATGAGAAGGTGCTGAGAACTCTGAGCCAAACCAGAAGCCTTGCCCATGAATAGGAACACACCTTGTGAAACATCTGCAACCCTAGCCTCTTCCAAAAAATAGACTACTTGGAGCTATGGGTTAACTTTTACTCTGATGGGTCAAGGATTGAAATTGCAGAAGGGAATATTTCAGAATGTTGATTGGGAACATGGTTGGGATGGGGGAGGATGCTTGCTGCTGGATGAATTACGCTTGGCTTGAAATGTTATGTTTCGATTCTCCCTCTTTTCTTTTATCACCCTGTAGTCTGAGACTGTGA
>NW_015188167.1:0-793 GCF_001447785.1 Gekko japonicus
CAGCCAGACACTCTGAGTCATGCCTTGAAACTGCTTTCCCAGGCTTCTAACTGACTGACATCCATTTTTGTTCACTTTGGTCCAAGCAGTGCCCTGCATTTAGGGTTTTGAGGTAAATAGGAGGTTTCTGGCTCTTTTAGAGATAAACTACCCCTCAGTGGGAGGAAGGGTCTGACTGCTAATACTAAAGCCTTCAATTCAGTAGTAGACCAGCCAGCCACAGATTTTTCTGTGAATTCCCTTTTCAGTTCCGTCATCTATTCCTTTCCCCTTCTTGTTGGACTACACTTCAGGAAACCTGCTCTTCAAAGTGAACTGGGAGCCAGCATGGCGTAGTGAGTAAGACTAGTGGGTTCTAATCTGGAGAACTGGAGTAATTAATGTTGTGTTCTAGGGCTTATTCCTATGCTGTTTGAATTGCCCCCCAGTATCCTAGTTCCATCTTTTGATTGGCTGTCTAATAAAGACCACCCATTGGTCCTAACCAATTGCAGAACTCTGCTTAGATCCAATCAGACCTTCTGTATATAGTTACATTGTATATAGTTCACTACTGGAATCGTATACGTTTGAGTGCCGCTCTTTGCAGAGCAGTCCTGAGCCGAGCAATTTTTTAAATAAAGCCTTGTTACGGTTATTCATCTCTTGCCTGTCAATGCTTAAAAATTAATATGTGGAATTCACTGCTGCAGGAATTAAGTGGTCGCTACAAGCACAGATAGCTTCAAGAGGGGATTGGCTAAACATAGGGAGCAGAGTTTGACCAGTGACTATTAGCCATGACATATAGATG
>NW_015188168.1:0-827 GCF_001447785.1 Gekko japonicus
TTGCAGATGTAACCTTCTATGAAGCCCTCAAGAGACTCTTTCTCATGGGAAGGTGTCCTTGGGAGAAAGCAACTTTGATAGCTAGAGGTGGGCCCTACTGTCTAGGGTCTGTGTAGAACTGCTGATGTGTATGGATGGAATGTGTGAGTATATATAGTTTTAAGCAGGGGTCGTTTCATAGAAAAAGAGCTAGGGGAACTCATTAGCATAACTCATTAGCATATGCCACACCCCCTGACATCAGGGGCCCGGCGGTGGACCTGCAAGGCCGGCGGGAGTGCGAGGAAGCCCCGCCAAGGCCCTCCCTGGCCCCAGGCAGGCAGGGGTGGAGAGAGGCGGGGAGGAAGCAACTTACCCTCCCTCTTCTCCTGCCTCCTCCTGGCTGAATGAGGGCCGGAAGCGGGGCGGCCGGAAGCAGGGGGTGGGGCTTCATCATGTGCCCTGCCCCCTGCACCTCACCCGGGGGAACTGCGTTCCCCCGCATTCCCCCCCCGAAATGACCTCTGGATATAGCTACTCTCAAGGTAGCCTGCAAGGAAAGAAGCAGCACAGCTTCTGTTCATCTAGTAAGAGGACTAGACTAGGGTTGCCAAGCATGGGTTGGAAAATACCTAGAGACTTTGGGGGTGGGGGGAGCAGGTTCCTACCATAGCTTGCACTGACTAGACATTGGGACTTGAGCAGCTGGCTTTTGGCAGCAGTAGAGGCTCCTATCCACCTTGCACAGGGTGAGGGCCATCCCTTGCTGGGACTCGGCAGAAGGGCAGTGGGTCCACTCACTGGAGCACGCGTTGGTGATTTTTCTCTCTCTCTCTCAGTTTGGGCAT
>NW_015188169.1:0-804 GCF_001447785.1 Gekko japonicus
GGGATGGAAAGCTGAAGAGTGAGGGTGAAGGTGTTCCCACCGAAGTGGTACCTATTTATCTACTTGCAATTTCTTGATTTCGAACTGCTCGGTTTGCAGGAGCTGGGACCAGAGATGGGAGCTCACTCTGTCATGCGGCACTCGGGTCTCGAACTGATACAACAGATAAAAATGCATTCATTTTAACAGGCAAAAGAATCAGTCTGGAAAAAAAAGAAACCAGTCCAGTTCTTCTCCAGGGAGAATTGAATGGGAGTATTGAAACGGAAGCAAACAGCTTCTGAATCCACTGCTGAGACTTCCTCTCGCTCTCATTATCCACCTTAGAGTTTCTTGAATGGGGTGAAGTTAAACTAATTGACATGAAGTGTTCCTGAGTACAGTGGCTCCTGTGCAGGTTGTCCAGTACCCCCTCAACACAGCATCTGAAGAATTCAAGTGCCATTCTAAGCATTTCAGTTTTTGTCCAGTTGGTTAGTTTCCTTCATTGAGTGCAAGTAACTCATATTAGTTAAGGTTAATGGCACAATTAACTTTACACACAATACTCATTACAGTAGAATTCCCTGCCATAATGAACCATAGTGCTTCTTAGCTTGGTGCTTACTATACATACACACAACTTGCAAAAATCAGTAATAAAATGCTTCCAGGTGTGGGGTAAGAAAACCCCACTTTGATAGCGGAAGCACATAAACGTTGTCATACCACAGCCTGGTTTTACTTCTAAAAAAGTAATTGCTTGGGGAACATGTAACAGGTCACTTGGCCATGCGTTAGGCTGTGAATACCAATCTCTCCAGT
>NW_015188170.1:0-781 GCF_001447785.1 Gekko japonicus
AGTTACCTAGATTTCTAAACTTAACTTCCACAGAGGTATGTTTGGGATTTCAACCTAAGGATACATTGGCATGTAAGTTTTCATGCAGGATGAATTCTGGATTAAATCCTAGAATTTCTTCCCTGTGATAGATAGATAGATAGATAGATAGATAGATAGATAGATGACAGAATTGCTTCCAAAAATGGCCTTTTTGCAAGGAGAAAAAACTCAATCCCTGTCCCATTACTGACTTTCCCGCTCAGGCCCTCCTCAATCATGAGAGCACAGGAAGTGCCTCTATGATGGTAGAAACATGTCCAAGTCTTCCTAGGGTAACGTCTCTAGAAATCTGTGTACTGTGAGCATGCTTGGTGTTGTATAGACGATCCCAGTTTGGGGATCTGCTGGGAGCTTGATCCTCAAACTGGGACATTTTGCGCAAAAATGTCCAGAATTTTGCTTCTCCCTTGACATACGCCACCTTCAGTGGCTCCTTCTGTATACTACACGATCAGACCAATTGAGTGAGTCTGTATGTTTTATGAACAGTGTAAGTGTTAAAACATTAGTTATACTAGGTCTAGGACACAGGAACACAGCATTTGTTCAGTGGCCGGAAGCTTTGTACTACATTCTATAATTAGTGTATTCAAAAAACCAAATGCAGATGAACATGACGGATCTCATTTGGAACAAGATCTGGGATTCGCCAGTTAACCACTCAAGAAACTTTTCAACCCGATTACGATCTTTTAAAATAATCACTCGCTGGTATTATACTCCAGAAAAGTTGCATAAG
>NW_015188171.1:0-783 GCF_001447785.1 Gekko japonicus
ATAAGTCAGCTGCAGTTTGACAGCACTTTGCATGCACGCACAACTGCTAAAAATCATTTCCACTTCTGCTCTTTTCCTCATCTACTTTGCTAGCACGTATAGCATTGGGTACAGTCTAAAGCCTCCGTGTGTGGAAGGTCTTCCCTGCACAGAAGCACTACTCACCTGCCTCCCCATTCCTGCAGTGGCACCAAATGGTGCTCCTGGGGGATGGGCAGGAGCCTGGGAGCAGCAGGGGGCAACAGGTGGGGGGGGGCTGCCGTAGGAGACAGGCAATCAATCACACACACCCCATGCATGAGGATCTTTTGATGGAATCCAGCTCATGATCTTGAAGCTATTTATATAATGCTCCATTTAAGAAATAAATAATATTGCAATTTTGGGATAGGTTTTCCCCTAACTAAACCTGTTGGCGAATGGATATTGGCAGACTATATCTGGATATTGGCAGACTATATTCGATTCAAGTTATTTCTGCCATGAAGACAGAGGATGCTTCTAGGGCAGCTGAAATCACAGAGTTCCCCTTTGACATTTTTTCTCTTAAGGATATAGTAAGATCTCTTACGCTATCTGTTTTCTCCTTGTCTTGTCAGACGGTTTAGGCTTTCCATTTGCAAAGTCACTGAAGGTCCTTCAGCAGTGAAGTCCTGCAGTGGCTGGGATGGGTGGCAGAGGCAGTGGTCAGAGGGCCGGATGAGGACCTGGGACACTCAGATTCAAACCGCCCCCCCCTTTGCCAGGAGGCTTATTGGGTGGCCTTGGGCCAGTCACCCTCTC
>NW_015188172.1:0-791 GCF_001447785.1 Gekko japonicus
TTTTAACAATACTTTTAACACAAACATGTTATCCCACAATTAAGGAAAATCAAGAAAGTCACATCCATTTGTAAGTATTTGAGACTGAGAGATTTCAAATGAATCCAAGCTTTAAAAGTGCTGTACAAACAGCTGAAGGGCTGTGAAGGGTTAATTCTTCACAGAAACAGAGAGCCTTGAGTGACAGGTTGCTCCGAGCAATCTGATTGGTTAGCTTCAGCTGAGCAGAGAAAGACTTAAGAGCTGCATGCCTTCAGTCAGATTTCTGCCTTGACTGAGTTGAGTCTGCTTTCAACCTCAGCTGAGAGCAGTTAACACAGAGAGCTGGGGGAAAGTTGGCAAGGAAGCTTGGGAAGTAGGGGAAGACTCCCATTCAGGCTAAAGAAAGGAGATAGATCTTCTAGAGAGAGAAGAATTTCCCTACCCAGGCAAAAGGGGAGTTAGGAGACCCTGATCTGGTGTGATTAGAAACTGCCTTACAGTTAAAAATTCAAGACGAGTACTGGTGTTTCAAGAGAGGGGGTTTGGATGCAGGGCCGGCCCGAGGTTTTTTTGCACCCTAGGCAAGGCTACCTTCTGGCACTCCCCGTGCACCCAATTATGGGGTTGCCAACCTCCAGGCAGAGCCTGGAGAGAAGGAAATCCTACTACTCTCCCCCTTTAGGCGAGCGAGGAGGTGGCGGCGAGGTTTCAGGGCACCCAAACCAAAGCACCCCACATTTGGATTTACAAAAGCCAACCCCGGGCGGAGGGGGAAGTTGAGGTGGCCTTGCGCTCCCCTTTCGCGCGCC
>NW_015188173.1:0-809 GCF_001447785.1 Gekko japonicus
TATTAACCAGACAGCTGGCAATAGAATGTTGGGGGGAAATACTGCGTGCCACTTCAGGGGGTCCTGGCTGGGGAGTGTTTAATCCAACCAATGCGCTAGCTGGCGCAGATCGACACTTTCAGAGCCTATGATCATTGATGACACTAGAAGCTCCCAAATTATAGAGCTGCTAGAGATGCATATACAGGGGCCGCAGTGGCTCAGAGGTTAAGACGCTGAGCTTCAGACTGGAAGGTCGGTAGTTCGGCAGTTCGAGACCCGAGTGCCGCGGGACGGAGTGAGCTCCCGTCTCTGGCCCCAGCTCCTGCCAACCTAGCAGTTCGAAAGCAAGACATTGCAAGCAGATAAACAAGTGCCGCTTCGTTGGGAAGGCAACAGCGTTCCGTGCACCTCGGCGTCTAGTCATGCCGGCCACATGAGCACTGAAACATCTTCGGACAGCGCTGGCTCTTCGGCTTGGAAACGGAGATGAGCACCGCCCCCTAGAGTCGGATTTGGCTGGCTTTCGAGCAAGGGAAACCTTTACCTTTAGAGATGCAAGGTGCAAGGGAGGGTTCCAGGAGGGACAGGAACCTGCAGTGCCAGAGTTGCTTTCCTCCAAGCAGAAGAAATGGAACAGTGTCAGACTAGGAAGTGGAAGGACTTGGGTTCAGGAATCCCCACTTGGTGACCTTGAGCTAGTGTCGTGTGCACACACGAGCACAGTATTTATTTAATTTACAGTAGAGTCGAGTAGCTCCTTACAGGCTACCAAAACCTGTGGCGGGGAGGAGTTTTCGGGAAGAGATTGGATTTATTCCCCGTCCTTC
>NW_015188174.1:0-742 GCF_001447785.1 Gekko japonicus
AAGCAAGTTCTTGCTTGTGTGTAGAAATCCCATCAGATGTAATATCTCCTGATAGAACCTGACCTGCTCACTAGAGTTTATACCCACAATGAAATTTTGTGGGTCCTTGAGGTGCCCCTTAGCTTGCGATTTGTTAAATCTATCACCCCACCTCAAGAAACACCTCAAAAAACAGGATGCTATAGAGTTACACCCACTGAGTAATGAGGGTTTCAGCTAATTACTCTCAGCTTTCCACAGCAGGCCTGCGGCCGGCCACTTTGAAACGTAGATGAGCACTGCAACCCTCGAGTTGGATTTGACTGGCTTTTGAGCAAGGAAACCTTTAGCTTTTCCCTTCCACAAGAAGAGAAGAGATTGGATTTATACCCCGCCCTTCACTACCTAAAGGAGTCTCAGAGTGGCTGACAATCTCCTTTCCCTTCCCCTCCCCTCCCCACAACAGACACCCTGTGAGGTAGGTGGGGCTGAGAGAGCTCTGAGAGAAACTGCTCTTTTTCAAGAACAGCTCTGACAGAACTATGGCTTGCCCAAGGTCATCCAGCCAGGTGCAAGTGGAGGAGTGGGGAATCAAACCCGGTTCTCCCAGATTAGAGTCCGTGCACTTAACCACACTAAGTACTCTCAGCTTTCCACCACGAACAAGAAGATATTGGATTTATACCTCCTGTAGAGAGGAATTCACTAGAATATTTATGAATTAATAAAGGGAAAGTACAGATCTCAAGGTTTTGGAACCCTG
>NW_015188175.1:0-787 GCF_001447785.1 Gekko japonicus
TCCGCGCACTTAACCCACGACACCAAACAAAGATGCTGCCGCTGAGGATTTCCGACTGGAATCCCCTGCGGTGTAACACAGCCTCAAAAAAAGACCCAGCCTCAGCACAAGGGGACGCGAGGGTGGCCATGTGGAGCCCGTATTGTACCTGTCTTTTTCCCTCCACTCGCTGGGCTAAAGGCAACCTCATAGGGCAATGGCATGCCGAGCCAGAGGGATAGCCCTCTTTTCCCAGCACGGCAGATCTGAACTAGGGGTGTCCGCTCATTGGCATTTTTCAGGTATTTATTCAGACAAATACAGATCAGAGAAATAGCCATGCCCAAATAAAAGCTGATATTGGGCTTTTATCAGCTTTTATTCAGCATTGGCTAAAAGCATTCAGTTCACTGCCCAAATTGTGCCGCCGCCGCGAGTCCCAGCGGGTGAACTGGCGAGTGAAATTCTCCATTATGCCCTATGGGGTCGGTTCCCATAGGGTAGAATGAAGCCGAATACATTCAGCTTCCCCAAATAGTCACCCGAATACCAATACAATACCGATACTGGTTTTGGGGAATATTTTGGAATACATATTTTTTTTGTGTTCCAATTGACATGAGCCAGTCAAACAATTTTTGCACATCTCTAGTCTGAACTGTAGGCTCCACTTCCCACAAATGTTTTCTGGGCCTCATACGTACATCGGGGTGTGTGTGTGTGTGTGTGTCCAGTTACAGATTCCACATGTGCTCCAGCCCTAAAGGGTGACGTGATGCTCAAGGCTGAACTTCCGGTGCCAAACTGG
>NW_015188176.1:0-789 GCF_001447785.1 Gekko japonicus
GGGGTGGTCATACGATTAGCTCAAGGCAGAACAAGGATATTGTGTCCTGGTCCTGGTCCTATTGGATATACTCACAAACTTGCTTATCTCCCGCTGTCTTAGTTAAAAACCCTTGCCGAGGCAACTTCTCCCATGCGGCAGTTATAGAAAAGTTTTATTTCGGAATGATGTGCACGCTGCGCAAGGTAACAACCGCGCTGCTTCAGACAAAGCATGAAATAATAATGCTACCCATCTGCACGCTCCGAACCTAAGTAGGTAAATGACTCCACCGGAGACCGAGAAGCCGTTCATTAACGTGTTTGAATGTGTCCTCCTGTTCTCTGTAAGAGAGAGTCTGGATGGTGATGGGCACTGTTTTATCTGCCATTTATCACCGTTTCCCCTCCAGTTTGGGCAAAGTTCCAGAGGTTTGGGCAACGTTCCAGAGAGAAGAGAAGTCATACGTCTGGTTGAGACTGTTGCGCCTTCCGGTTTATGGTGGCACACTAAGCAGTCGCACCTCCCGGACCTCCCGGGGGTGAAGCTGCACACAGGCAGAAGGGAGGGGGGGCGATGCATTGCACCTCCCCCCAGGAGCCTGGCGAAAGGCTCCTGGCCAAGGGACTTCTGAGAGGTTGCCTCTTCGCCAGCACGATGCTGGGGAATTGAGGCGCTTCTCCGTCCCCATGGTCCCTCTGCCGAGTGTCCGTAAGGAGTGACGCTGACTGGGACAAGCGCAGGAGATCGAGTGGCTAAAAATGAAAGCAAAGTGAGGTCAGATGACCAAACATGAACGTGAGTCAGATT
>NW_015188177.1:0-786 GCF_001447785.1 Gekko japonicus
TCATTTGGGCCTTTGTCACTCTTCTGCTACTTAGATCACCAAAGGTTTGTTTCACAATTTAAATTTTAAAAAGAAGGTTAGTTTCAGACATGGATACAGTAATTGTAGATAGGGTTATTTCTCCAGAGAGGAGAATGCAAGCAGGCACAGAAATTGCATTGTACAAAGTAATGAAGATGAAGGGATGGAAACAAGCATCCAGTAACTGAACCTTCTGCTGCTGATATTTCCTTTTAGGTTTAAGTAACTCAAGCACATCAGCAGATTCATTTACTCATCCAGGAAATGTCAGAACAAAACAAATCCTGATCACATGCCAGCAGTCACCTGTGAATAGAGGAAAAGATGGACACGAAGAAGGCGCTGCTGCTTTTATTGCTCTGCCAGGCAGTATGTAAGAAGCATTCCAGTGAGAGCACCACACCTCCTGTTGATCTTCTTCCTCTTCCACATTCATTTTACCAGCCTGGTGACCTGATGGTTGGTGAGATTGTTTCTCAAGTCTCCTACGTACACAACACTCCTTCATTTGACCTGCAGCCTGAGGAGTTTTTCGTTTCTGAGGCTATGTAAGGCTTTCTTTCATACTCTTTCTATCATTTATTTATTTAGCTATCAATGTGCATTGTTAGATTCCAGTCTAACAGCACCTTAGAGACGAACAAGAGGTTAAGAGTATAGGCTTTTGAAAAACAACACTATGGTGTTGTTTTTTTAAAAAAGAAAGGGAACATTAAATTGTCTTGTGGAATAAAAACTCAGATAGATGGATGGATGGCAGTGAAA
>NW_015188178.1:0-767 GCF_001447785.1 Gekko japonicus
TTCTTCTGGGGGCTCGGGGAGGCAACTCGAACCATCAGGCAGCCGAGCGTCCACGTATGCAGCAGAAGGAAGCAGAGGACTGTGGGGGGAGGACTGGACTGGGCTGCTTCAGGCTGCAAATAAGAAGCACCTCTAGAAATGCGCACTCGCTCTCCCTCCGCAATATAAAACCACACCTCCCTGCAGTTAGAAAACTAGCCTTACAGGGAGCGGTTTGGGAGAGAACCTTTCCCCTAGATTTCTGTTTGCAGGGACTTGTGCATTCAAAAGTGGCACAGTCCATCTTGACCTATCAGCATTCACTTTTCTCTTTCTGGATTGGGCTGCCCCCTGGCAAGCATCCCACCTTCGTCTTCCTCAGGAGTGCGTATGTGGGTGTGGGTGGGGGGCTTGCATGCCACTGGCCTCTCTGACCCAGCATCTCGCTGACCACTCTGCTTCCCCCCCTTCTGTGTCATGGCCACACCCAGGAGAGGGTAGCATCTCGCTGAGCTTTGGAATCCTCCCTGTAGACTGCCTCTACCACTGGAGGTTCTATTTAGCTATCATGACAACCAATAGACCTTCTGCGAGCTTTAATCAGATTTATTTTAAAGTCACCTTGGCTAAAAGCTGTCACTGCATCAATGGATTCTCTCAAGGCGTTCTAGTGACCACACTGTGGCAAAATGTTCTAAAACAGGGATGTTGAACTCCTTTGTTATGAGGGCCGGATCTGACATAAATCAGACCTTCTTAGGCCGGGCCATGCGTGTCATAAAAGGTAA
>NW_015188179.1:0-681 GCF_001447785.1 Gekko japonicus
CATGATAGAGAGCCTGAACACATGGAACTCCCTTCTGCTGAATCAGACGATTGGTCCACCAAGGTCAGTATTGTCTACCCGGACTGCCAGCAGCTCTCCAGGGTCTCTGGCTGAGGACTTTCACATCAGCTACTACTTGGTTCTTTCCACTGGACATGTTGGCAGGTTGAATCTGGGACCTTCTGCATGCCAAGGAGATGCTCTACCACTGAGCCACAGCCCCTCACCTAATGAACCTGGGGCCTTCTACATGCAAAGCAAATGTCCTGCCACTGAGCCATAGCTCCCTGATATAGGGTTCCTAGTTCTGGGTTGGAAAATAACTAGAGACTGTGGAGCTGGGAGGGGAGGGGCCTCGGCATGGTCAAACACCCCAGAGTCCACCCTTCAAAGCAGCCATTTTCTCCAGGGGAGCTGATCTATGTCAGCTGCAGGTCAGTTGTAAAAGTGGGAGATCTCCAGACCCCACCTGGAGGCTGGCAACCCTATCCTGATCTTCCTTTTTAAAAGTTGACTGGACATCCTGAGAATCACCTTGTCATGTTCCTGCGACGTTTTCTGTTTCCCCCTGTGGTTTTCAATCCATACGAGACCTTTCGATGAGACTTAAAGAGTTTTGGAGTTGGATGTCATCAATATGTTGATGAGTATCATATAGGATTGCCAGGTCTGGGTTGGAAA
>NW_015188180.1:0-775 GCF_001447785.1 Gekko japonicus
TGTAATCTGCCTTGAGTGCCAATGAGAAAAGCAGCCTACAAAGAATTCTAATAAAATAGCCCTGACCTGAACAGGCCAGTGAAGCCCGATCTCATCACATCTCGGAAGCTAACAGGGCTGACCCTGGCAAGTATTTGGATGGGAGACCTCCAAAGAATACCAGGGCCAGGATGCAGACGCAGGCTATCAGATAACTTCTCTGAATGTCCTCCATGCCCTAGGAGTCGCCGCCAGAGGTCACCATGACTTCCAGGCACGGGCACACACAAATTCCAAAAAAAGGAATGCTAATAAAATACATCCAGATTCCATTTAGTTGTTATTTACATCATTTATATCCCCACCTTGTCAGGAGAGGGCCTGGGAGAGTCGAACCCCCACTCTGCCATGGAAGTTTCCTGGGTGACCTTGGGCAAGTCATGGACTCTCAGCCTAACCTACCTTGCAGGGTGGTTGTGAGCATAAAATGGAGAACAATGTATGCCATCTCAGGTCCCCATTGAAGAGAAAAGTGGGGTATAAATGAAGTTTTAAAAAAGTAGTTTCAACTGAGAGCATGTGACTAGGCCCAAGATCACCCAGTGAGTTCCCTGTTAGAGAGAGCACTTGAACCTGATGCTCCCAGATAGGGACGCCAGCTCTGGGTTGGGAGATTTTGGGGTGGAGCCTGAGGAGGGTAGGTTTGGGGAGAGGTGTGACTTCAGTGGAATATAATGCCATAGCATCAGGCCTGTAGCCAGGATTTTTTGTAAATTCAGGGGGCCTTTAAATAAGT
>NW_015188181.1:0-767 GCF_001447785.1 Gekko japonicus
TTGTAAATTTAATTTCCATATGATACAAGATCCTCTGAAAGGTCTTTGAAGGGGCAAGGGAAAAAAACAACCAGGAAATGTAATTATTTGCATGAGGTGAAATAAAAAAGCATTTTACGTTGTGTTTGATAGCTGTGTGTTTCCAGAGACTTGAGTGGACTTATTCTCCACAAGCATTGGATCCATTCATCATGCGTCATTCAAACTCCAGAGAGGGTTGTAGTACTTACAAAAAGTTTTAGTTAGGATTTCCAGTTCTTCCTGAACAACAACATTCTAGGATCTAGGTTGGGCCCTATGGACAAGACATTGAAGGGTCACGAGAAGCACACAGCAAAGTTATACAGCACATGGGGGGGGGCAGGGTTTAGGTCTCCATGTCTGCATGCTCTGTTTGTTTGTTTTTTATGCCCCCGGAGGGGATTTTTTATTGCATTTTTTATAACACTACAAACTACAACAGAAAAAGGGGAGGGGAAACTACATTTATAGGATAAAGAAAGATACCCACTACTGACTAAAAACCCAAGAGAGGAGATCATCCCACCAGTTTAACCATACATTTAGTCTTAAAACCGTTAATTTTACTATCAATTGAGTCAAGTTTAACATTTAACTGTCATACAGAAACACCCCAAAGCATCTCACTTCAACCTTTATTTTTAAAGGCACAATTCAGAGTCCTTCAGCCTTTACTTCTTGCCTAGTCTCTTCCGAAGCTGCCGCCCCTTTCTCTGCTAGAGAGTCCTCCCTGGAGGATTCTGAGT
>NW_015188182.1:0-777 GCF_001447785.1 Gekko japonicus
TGACTTTCGCGGCACTCTCTTCTACCTTCGCAAAATTCCACTTCCTGTGCCGTTTGTGGTGTGTATGACGTGCTTCAAACGATTTGTATCTTTGCCTTCTTTCCTCACTCTGCAAATAAGGCAATAAAACAAACAAACAATGCAAACCAACAAATCTGTTGACTTTATGCATTGGTATAACAGCGTTCCGTGCGCCTCGGCGCCTAGTCATGCCGACCACATGACCACGGGAAAGTCTTCGGGCAGCGCTGGCTCTTCGGCTTGGAAACGGAGATGAGGGCCGCAACCCTAGAGTCGGATTTGACTGGCTTTCGAGCAAGGGAAACTTTTACCTTTACCTTTATCCAATTAATAATATGCCGTTCATAGGATGGAAGCCAAGCAGAGTAGGATCTCGTTAGTACTTGGATGGAAGACCACCCAGGAAGTCCTGACAAATCGTTTGAAGCACGGCATACATACCACGAACGGCGCAGGAAGTGGAATTTTGCAAAGGCAGAAGAGAGTGCCGCGAAAGGCAGATAATCCCTGCGAGACTACAAAACCTTCTACAGTTCTAATCCCTTTATCAAAATGCCCTTCTGAATGTTTCTGTTTGGCACGGTCTGAGGAATGACAGAAGTACAGGGGGCCTTCCTGACCGCCTCAGGCGGGCCATTCCGCGAGGCAGGAGGAATCATCAATACTTGCAATGCATACGGAAGAGTCCCCAGTGATGACGACACACAGAAACAAAAAGAAGAAGAGATTGGATTTTGCCCCGCCCTTCACTTGGAG
>NW_015188183.1:0-762 GCF_001447785.1 Gekko japonicus
AGTTTTTATAAAATACACACCAAGGAATGCAGCTTTCAGAAAGGTTCTTGTAATTAATTCACACACATGTTTCTATCATATGGCAGGGCAGTCCTATACAGAGCTACTACAGTCTAAGCTCATTGAAATCGGTGGGTTTAGAATTGAGTAGTGCCGCATAGGATCGCACTGTTACACACCTGAAGCTAGAAATTGCGCGGGTTATTCCGAATCCCCACAAAATCCAGCTCACGCTGCCTCCGCGGGCTTCGGCGGCTCCTGTTGTACTGACAAAAAACACTTAATATGTCTCTGATTGACCATGTAAGGACTGGGGTTGGGAAATCCCAAACGGCCGGCAAAACTTCTCCTCCTGGCAAATGACAGCAGGGGAGGAAATGCAGGAAAAAATGATCAGTGTGTCGACAGCATGATGTCATTTCTGGGGCCACCCTGGTGTGACTTCACCGGGCTATAGGGTTCAGCGCAAAATCTATGGTAAACCACTGTGGTGCTTGGGGCTAGGAAGCAGAGGAAACTCTACCATACAAAAGGAGCAATCTGAAGAAGGTCTACTTAGAATCAAGTCCCCATATTATTTAGGGTCTCTCTCATGGGTCACTGCCTTGACGTTGGCGAGGGGGCTTGCGTGATTCAATGAGGCCTTCTCTTCTTCATCTTTGGACCCTGGTTTGGAAGACCATGATGGGAGACAAACACAAGCCATCTCCCTTGCCTCCTTCTACATCACCGGTGCCTTACATAAGAACATAAGAGATGCCA
>NW_015188184.1:0-793 GCF_001447785.1 Gekko japonicus
AATTCAAGGACTATGTTATGGGATAGTGGAAAAGATTTATCCCCAAACATGAGTCAAGTAGCAGGGCTCTTTTTGTAGCAGGAACTGCTTTGCATATTAGGTGACACACCCCTAATGTAGCCAGTCCTCCAAGAGCTTACAGTAGCCCCTGTAAGGAGAGCTCTGTAAGCTCTTGGAGGATTGGCTACATTAGGGGTGTGTTGCCTAATATGCAAAGCAGTTCCTGCTACAAAAAGACCCCTGAGTGACCTCTGACTCTCAGTTTTAAAGTGGTTGATACGTTGATAACTAATTGATAAGATGACAGTATTAACTTGATGAAGGGGAATGTGATGTATATGTGTGTATATGTCTTTAAGTGAGCCCTCACAAGCCAGTTTCCATTCACCCCTTTTAGGCCTATATGAGAAGGGCCTCAGTTCTAGATCTGTGTGTGTGGGTCCTAGTACCAAGTGTGTGTGAAGCAATAAAGAATCATGTTGTTGAAGTGGTCAGTCTCCTGTGTGCTATGTGCTCGGTTCCTGCTGGAGCTCACCGGAGTGAAGCTCCTGCAGAAAGGAGCCCAGGAGGTGGGCAAATGCAACAAGGCCCTGCAGACTGAGGCTGCTGCTGGTCAACTCAGCTGTGCCTGTGTGCTCCTGGTCCCGGTGGACTAGATGGCCCACCCAGGAGTACAAGCAGAGGGAGTGACCAGTAGAACTGGCTGGGGCAGGGTGAGCCCGGCCTTAACTCCTTCCTTGCTTGTCCAGCGGTTGAGAGGGCAATCGACTTGGGACTCTGCTGGCCACACACG
>NW_015188185.1:0-780 GCF_001447785.1 Gekko japonicus
TAGGCTAAAATTTTATTGATGACATTGAGTAAAATTTTTTACCTCAGGGGAGCTTAATACATTCCTGTCCTCTTGAAAGTTTATAAGGCTTTATTAGTCTCCAGTCTGACTTGTGGTGCTCCAATCTGGTTCCAAGGCCCCATTGATAAATATGGTAAGGTCCAACTATCATTCATTTGTAATATTATGTCTATGCCACCTTGCATGGCCTCAAGTGTTTTGTGCCTTGAACTTGGACTGATAAATATCTCCACCATAATATGGAAGGCTACCTTTAAATTCTATGCGAGCCTTTTTGAACTGGAGAGGATTCCAACCCTTACAAAAATAGCAGCTAGTTGGAAGAGTTGGTATTTAGGTGTTGAAAACAAGCTGATTCATCTGAACTGCTTTAGATCACGTTTACAGGGTAGATGAGATGATAAATTTATTAGACTGGTAAACAAGAAGCTTACTAGTTTTGTCTAGAAGTTACTACTGGGACAGTGCATGGCACATGGGGGAAAGTGGCTTCAGTTCCCCCCACCTTGCCGCCACTGCCATTTTATTGTCTTGGAATAGGCGATAAACCTCTGAATCCCAGTGCCAAGAGGCAACATCAGGGGAAGGCCTTGGCCTTTAAGCTCTGTTGTTGGCCCTCCGGAGTAACTGGTTGGCCACTATGTGAGACAGGGTACTGGATGAGATGGCCTACAAGATGAACCATGGGTCTGATCCAACAGGGTTCTTCTTATATGGTCCCAGAGATCTGCTGTTTGCTTCAGTAGGAAATTTACAAGA
>NW_015188186.1:0-782 GCF_001447785.1 Gekko japonicus
AATCCTCCCTACCCTCCAGGCAACCAAGCCACCTGTGTCCTGAGAAGGGTGTAACTTGCATCCATTTTATGATGACATGGAATGTGACTATCTCAGTGGCAGGGCATCTGCTTTGCATGCAGAAGGTCTCGTGTTCAGTCCTCTGGCTTCTCCAGTTAAGGATCCGGGAGTGATGTGAAAGACCTCTCCGGCAGAGAACCCAGAGAGCCGCTGCCAGTCTGAGCTGCCAGTCCTGACCTTGATGGGCAGACAGACTGATTCAGTATAAGGCGGCTTCATGCTCATCTGGCCATGCATTTATGCACATGACTGTAGTAAATGCTGGTCACTTCTTGTTGGGATTCTTTGGTTCAGGGTCAATGGTTGTATTGCACACACTTAGTAAAAGAAAAATATCTTTTCTATAAAAACAAAATAAAACATGGGTAAGGTACTTTGGATAAAAGAAACAAAATAAAAGGTTACATACTTGCAGTTACTTTCAGTACTATATGCTAACAGCTACATCTTTCTCTAACTGTCTTAGCTTCTAGAAGAGAACTTCCTTTCTGGTTCACACAAAGGGCCATAAACCTTGTGAATACTTTAATGCTAGATCAAAGCATTTCACTTCATTAGGATAAACAACTCCCACAAACTTTCCCGCGGTTGAAACGTAACATCCTGTTTCCTAACAAACAACATTTAACTCTGTAATGACTGAAGTGTAAGCAACTTGAAATTCCAACACTTCTATACATCACCACTAAACTGAAACAAGAGGTATGTTTTTCCTCTTGATT
>NW_015188187.1:0-785 GCF_001447785.1 Gekko japonicus
ATGCCTGGAGGAATAATTCCATTTTACAGTCCCTGTGCATCCTAGACAGGTGTGGCAGGGCACAAGTCTCTTCAGACTGAGCATTCCACCAGGATGGGGCCATGTTTGAAAAAACACTTGCTCTGGCTGAAGTTAAAGTGAGCTACCAGAGGGCTTGGCACCACCAGAAGGCGCCATGACATGAAGTGGCATGCAAGCCCCACATGATGTCCTAATGGGAGAGGTGGTCTTTTATGACGCTTTTCTACCTGATCAGGATCCCCAAGGAAGTGTTCATAAAACATTTTGAGCTGTTAAAAACAACATTTAAAATTAAACATTTAAACTTACAAAATTATAAAATAACAACAACAGAACCCAAGAGGAGGACCAATAACTGTTATTGGGGTATGGCAAACAAAAATACCTTCACCCTCTGGGAGAAGACATCAATAGAGAAAGACAGATGAATTGCTCTGGAGAATAAGTTCCAAGGTTTTGGTGCCACGGCTTAGAAGGCCCCGTGTATAGCCTCGGATGGTGTGAGCAACTGAAGCAGGGCCCCAGGAGATGAATGGAGTGAACAGGTAGGTTCATATGGGAGAAAGTGGTCCTTAAGGTATGCTAGTTCCAGGCTATACAGGAATTTAAAGCACCTTGAATTAAACTCAGAAGCAAACTGGAAGCAAGTGTAGGTGGAACATGGCTAGAGTGATATGGTCTCCCTGACTCACTCCAGTCAGTGCTCTGGCCAAAGCATTATGTACCCAACTGCAGCTTCTGGGCAACCTTCATGGGCAGCCCCA
>NW_015188188.1:0-801 GCF_001447785.1 Gekko japonicus
AGCCAAAGAAAAAGGCTGCAGTTGTGAGCGTGAGAGGGTGGGAATAAAAGGAAGCCTAACGTTAAATGTGTGCGTACTTGGGAATATGCTTCAGCCAGACGTTCTGCTGAGCAGTCATACAAAGGAAAGAATGGTTGTGTCACCTGTCCCCATTTATGGAGCCTTGGACCAGGGAGCCTAGTATGCCAGCTAGGTGCTCCCTTCTCAGTTCCTCCCAGGCTTTCCTCATACATCACTTAAGGCCCAACTTTTTTTAAGGGGGGTATTGTGTGTGTGTGTATGCCTGGAAATCATGGTTTACTTCTGGCGACCCCTAGTGGGGCTTGAACATTTCAGAGAGGTGGCTTACTATCCTCTGCCTCTGCATCCCAGCCCTGATATTCCTTGGGGGTCTCCCTTCCAAGTACTTGGCTTAAGGCCCAACTGTTGAACCCTCAGACTTCCATGCAGGGGTCATTTCGTAGAAAAAGAGGTGCAGGAGCTCATTAGCATAACTCATTAGCAAAACTTATTTGCATATGCCACACCCCCGACATCACCGGAAGTGTGTCAGAAGGCAGCACCCACCTCTCAAGCTCCACTGGACTGTTTTGGATTGCTAGCTATTGGGGGGGGGGAACATGCAGATCTGTCCTCACAGAGGAGGGAGAGCTTGTACCTGAATAAATATTTTTGAGGGGGCAGTATGTCAGCGAGCTGCCATGGTGTTCTGTGTTACTTGTATTTCTGTACAGTTGCTAACCCCCCCCCTGCTGCCTGTGCGCCTGGAATATACTCTGCTGTAATGCATAAGCCAAACAA
>NW_015188189.1:0-779 GCF_001447785.1 Gekko japonicus
TCTGTTGCAAACTCACTAGGTGGTGTTAATCAAGCCACTTTCTCTCTCATCTTCAGCGCACTCCCCCACCCTTCCAATTGGTACTAAAGACTGGAACAGGATAATTTTTATGTATAAAATGCTTTGAACATTGAAGTACTGCAGAAATGTGAGTTGTTAGGGCCAGGGTGATTGTGTGCTTCAGCCTGAAGAACATCAATTTCACATAGATGAGAATTCTTACTAATTATGGGCTACTTTAGTGACACTTTTCCTGTCCTATTTTGTTTTAGACTTTAGGCAAGGAGCAGCCCAAATAGCCCAACTTTGTCTGAGCTCATTGGGGCTTGGGAGCTAAGCAGCGTCAGCCATGGCCAGTAACTGAATGGAAGACCATCAAGGAAGACTGGGGCTGCTATGCAGGGGAAGGCAACAGCAAAGCACCTCCGCTTGTCTCTTGGTTGGAAAGCCCCATGAATGGGGTTACGATGAGTCGGTTGCGAATTGAGAGCACATTTTTCTTCTTACAGGTCTGGAACTGTATGTTTCAGTCTATTATATAACAAGGTTTTCCCTGTCCATAGAAAACAAGGGTACTAGCCTGGTCTTCTCCCTGATTATTTTAATATTTCTGGGGGTGATTTTTGTTCCTATTTGAGAAATAGTCAAACATGCAGCATGTAGCTTCCAGCTTGGAATGGAAAATTTGATTCTGCAAGTGCGATCAGCTGCCTCTACATTGCCAGTGTGATGGTAATATAACAAGAAAACAGCATACTTATAAAATTACGGACAGGGAT
>NW_015188190.1:0-786 GCF_001447785.1 Gekko japonicus
AGTTCTGAAGGAACTCAATTGTGAACTTGCGGATCACCTGACAAAAATATGCAATCTCTCATCAAAATCTGCCTTCATTCCTGAGGACTGGAAGGTAGCTAATGTCACTCCCATCTTTAAAAATGGTTCTAAGGAGATCTGGGAAATTATAGGCCCGTCAGTCTAATGTCGGTACCGGGTAAATTGGTTGAATCTGTTATTAAAGATAGAATTAGTAGGCACATTGATGAACAAAAGTTATTGTCATATGTCTCCCTTGTTCCCAGCCTGACCGGACGGGTACACAGCCTGATAACAAGAACAGCCAGCTGCAATACATCCCATTAATCTTCAGAGACAGGAGATGCAAGCTCTTGACCAGACACTGGCTTTAAGCAATTTGCCCTCCAGCCAGTGTTCCCTTCAAGCCGAGTTAGTGTGAGCTAGCTCACAGTTTTGTAGCCTCCGGCTCATAGATTTTTGCCTTAGCTCAGGAAGGGTTGGCTCCAGAGCAAACGAACTGATGCAGTAGCCAAGTTGCTTGCTCACAGCTTCAATGCCAGTAGCTCACAAAGTGGAATTTTTGCTCACAAGTCTCCACAGCTTAGAGGGAACACTGCCTCCAGCTACGAATGAGTTACCTGCATCAGACGCAGAGGAGAGGGAGGAGGCCGGGGCCAGTGTTTCTCCAACACCCCTTGAGCACCATTGCGGTCAGTGGAGCTCAGAGCTCAGAACCTGTTGCAGTGAGCATTTGATGCAGTGCAGGCACCTATCTCCAGATGAGTACTTGCAGGGATGCATGCC
>NW_015188191.1:0-787 GCF_001447785.1 Gekko japonicus
ATTATATCACAGTTGTTATTGTTTATTTTCTATAGACCAAGAGAGGTAGCAATCCACTTCACCTCCCTGGCATCCATTCTTCATGCTGTTCCATAAATGCATAGATTGGTTGACAGCTGTGAATGTTTCAGTCCAGTTGCCTGCCTGCCTGCCTGCCTGTCTGGTGTGCTATAAGCAAAGCAGGCTACATGAGAGGGGGTGGGCAAAGTGATGAGGGGCCGTGACGAATCCAGCGGCTAGAGGCGGTGAACCAGAGGAAAGCAGTAGATGGACAGCTGCCAGGGGAAAGCGCAGAGCCAAATGATTAGCAGATGGGGCAGCCGACCGGCGAGTGACCCGTGCCCAGTGATAGGATCTGACAATGCAAGATGCAGGCTGAGTTTTGGACACCTTCTGGGACTGTCTAATACCTTACTGCGAGCAGGAATTGAACTGGAGACCTCATGCTTGGAAACAGTGGTCTGATTCATGGCACTACATGATGTTTCCCAGTCATATGTGTTTCCCTGTGGTTGTGGTATAAGGCTGGTTTGACAGCAGAACCAACAGAGGGTTTGAAAAGTTGGCATCCTGTGTGTGTTCACCCGGACGTTTCATGAGAGGAATGCTCCACCTGTGTGAGGTGTGCTGCGGGATGGTTAGCTGCTGTTGGAAGTGAAGGCGCTGCCCCCTGTCTCAGACCTCCAGAAGCAAGTGGCGAGAGAGATGAGATAGCTAGATAGGCACACTGACTTTTCCTTCCTATGTTTACTCTTCTGCCCTTTGAAATGTAGATTGTGTTCTCAGG
>NW_015188192.1:0-847 GCF_001447785.1 Gekko japonicus
TGATTTTGGGTGTTGTTGCTTACTGATGGCGTTCAAGATTTTTGGGGGGATACCATGAGGGGCTGTGGGCAGCTCAGAGGCAGAGCTTCTGCCGGGCACACGGAAGGTCCCAGGCAATGCTCCCTCTGAGCTGTGGAATCTCGTGAGCAAAAATTCTACTCTGTGAGCTACTGGCATTAACGTTGTGAGCGAGCGATTCGGCTGCTGCAAAAATTAGTTTGCTCTGGAGCCCTCCTTCCCGAGCTAAGACAAAAATGTGTTTGAGTAACTCAGCTTAGAGGGAACACTGGTCCCCGGTTCAATCCATGGCATCTCCAGTTGGAAGGATCAGGGAGCAGGTGACGAGAAAGACCTCAGCCTGAGACCCTGGAGATCCGATGGCAGTCTGAGCAGACAAGGCTGACCTTGACGGACCGAGAGTCTGCTTCAGTACAACGGAATAAAAGGAAGTCCTTCTTCACCCAAAGAGTGATTAACACATGGAATTCACTGCCACAGGAAGTGGTGTCGGCTACAAGCATGGACGGCTTCAAAAGGGAATTAGATAAGGCATATGGAGCAGAGGTCCATCAGTGGCTATTAGCCACAAGGTATAGATAGGGGCTCTGGGGCAAGTGATGCTCTGTCTTCTTGGTGCTTGGGGGGGCAACAGTGGGAGGGCTTCTGATGTCCTGGCCCCACTGGTGGACCTCCTGATGGCACCTGGCAGGTGATGAGAAAGACCTCAGCCTGAGACCCTGGAGATCCGATGGCGGTCTGAGCAGACAAGGCTGACCTTGATGGACCTAGGGTCTGCTTCAGTACAAGAAAGCACATCGAGCATTTTGAGGCTTTGATTTAGAGATCA
>NW_015188193.1:0-785 GCF_001447785.1 Gekko japonicus
TAAATGTGAACTAGTTTTTTAAAAGATGTTCAACAGTTAATATTTACAATGCTGTCCACAAAATGTTTAAGCAGGAAGTCTTGCATATAGGCAAATGATGTCCAAATGATGTTACTGTGGCCTAACTTTAGGTGTCCCCAAAAGGAATGTGGCAGTCAGAGGAGACTGTATATGAACACAGGCACCACCAAATCCCCTGCATGGACTCCAGAGATGCAGGTTGTGTTCTTTGCTGTATAAACCATAATTATTTAAAAAAAACACTTATGCCAAATACTTGCAATTAGATTCATATTTAATTAATTTAGACACAAATATTCCCATTTAAGTGGCTTTGGGAAGATGTTTGCCCTTGCTCCTGCCAAAATGAAATTTGATAGCAGATGTTCATACAATTCATAGAATGCTACTGCATAATTCAGACATACACGGTTTATAGTCACTGACATCAGATTTGAAAATACTCAAGGAATCAGGCTCCCAGATCCAGAGCATTTCTGGCTGTGTGCATAAAACTTGGTTTGTAATCCAAAACCATTTATTTTCTGTGTCCAATTTGAGACTTTAATTAGGGCTCTTTTTGTAGCAGAAACTCCTTTGCATATTAGGCGTAGGTGACACACCCCTAATGTAGCCAATCCTCTAAGAGCTTAGAGAGCTCTTCTCACAGGGGCTACTGTAAGCTCTTGGAGGATTGGCTACATTAGGGGTGTGTCGCCTAATATGCAAAGGAGTTCTTGCTACAAATAGAGCCCAATGCATTCTTCTCTTGTCTAAAGACAAAT
>NW_015188194.1:0-867 GCF_001447785.1 Gekko japonicus
AGCTCTCTCAGCCCCACCTACCTCACATATGAGTCCATCTGTCCTTATATCCTGGAAGGTGGAGTGATTTCAGGCAGATTTCTAGCTGTATCTGAAGACGTGAGCAGTGACTCATGAAGGCTCCACCCCTGCCATAAACTTTGTGAGAGTTTAAGGTGCTCCTAGGAGCTGCGGTGGCTCAAGTGGTTAAGACATTGAACTGCAGGCTGTGGAAGGTCAGTAGTTCACCAGTTCGAGGCCCGGGTGCCGCATGACGGAGTGAGCTCTCGTCTCCAGTTCCAGCTCCTGCCAACCTAGCAGTTCGAAAGCAAGAAATTGCAAGTAGATAAATAGGATCCACTTCGGTGGGAAGGTAACAGTGTTCCATGCGCCTTGGTGTTTAGTCATGCCGGCCACATGCCCGCAGAAACGTCTTCACAGCTCTGGCTCTTCGGCTTTCAAACGGAGATGAGCACCGCAACCCTAGAGTCGAATTCAACTGGCTTTTGAGCAAGGGAACCTTTACCTTTAAGGTGCTCCTGGACTCTTGCTCTTTTCTACTGCTAGAATATGAGCCCATCTGTCCTATATGAGCCCATCTGTCCTTCTATCTTGGAGAGGGGAGTGATTTCAGACAGATGGACTCCCATTCTAGCTGTATCTGAAGAAGTGAGCCGTGACACACCAAAGCTCTCCCCTGCCACCGATTTTGTTAAGTCTTTAAGGTGCTACTTCTAGACTTGCTCTTTTCTTCCGCTAGAATGTGAGCCCATCTGTCCTTCTATCTTGGTGAGTGGGGTGATTCCAGATAGATGGACTCACATACTAGCTGTGTCTGAAGAAGAGAGCGGTGACTCATGAACATAAGAAGAACATAAGAGATGCCAA
>NW_015188195.1:0-800 GCF_001447785.1 Gekko japonicus
GTGGTCCATCTAGTCCTGTCTCACACAGTACCCAACCACTTCCTCTGGAAGTCCAACAACAGGGCAGAGAGATCGAGGTCTTCATAAGAACATCAGAAGAGCCCTGCTGGACCAGACCAGTAGTCCATCTAGTCCAGCATCCTGTCCCACAAAGTGGCCAGCCAGTTCCTCTGAAGGGCCAACGACAGGACACAGAGGCCGAGGCCAGAACATCAGAAGAGCCCTGCTGATTCAAACCAATAGTCCATCTAGTCCAGCATCCTGCCTAACACAGTGGCCAACCAGTTCCTCTGGAGGGCCAACTACAGAGCATAGAGGCTGAGGCCTTCACTTGGTGGAGAAACAGAGAAGCTCGCCCCCCCTTCCAGCCTGCATCCATCCTGAGAGAGGGAAAGATCTAAACAGAAGGGTGGTGGCTCAGAGGTAGAGCCTCTGCTTGGCATGCAGAAGGTCCCAGGTTCAATCCCCAGCATCTCCAGTTAAAAGGGCCAGGCAGTAGATGATGTGAAAGACTTCTTGCCTGGGACCCTGGAGAGCCACCGCCAGTCTGTGTAGACAGTACTGACTTTGATGGACCCAAGGTCTATTAATAAAGAGATCTTCCACCAGACCTTTGGTTGAGGCTGCCGACGGGGGCCATCTTAGTTGGCACTCCCTCCCCCTCCCCGTCCCGCTTCTCTTCCGCAAGACATTGACACAATCTGGAATGATTTCAGAGTCATCTAGGAATGTTTTTAACTATTGCTGTAACTGTTTTTTTCAATGTATGCCCCCTGGTCACATGGGCCAGATAACGCGGG
>NW_015188196.1:0-779 GCF_001447785.1 Gekko japonicus
AATGGTCAGGGATCTGGATATTCAATCCATCAAGGAAAAGTTGCAAGAACTGGGAATGTGTAGCCTAGTGCTCCAGAGGGCAAGACTAAATCTGAAGGGTTTAAGCTAGAGAAGGGTGGCTTTTAGTTAGCCCCACTGGGAAAAAACATCCTCATGGTGAGAGCAAGCTGATAATGTAACCAGTTACTTAAGTGGGGGAGGGTGGGTCTCTCCCTCTCTAAATATCTTCAAGCACAGGTGGGACAGCCATCCATCTAAGCAGGGGGTTGGGCTAGGTGGCATCTAAGCCCTTTCTGATTCTGGGACTGTAGGTCTCTGGCTTCCCACAGCATTCTAGAGGATCCTCTGACCATCAGGAATGGTGTAGAGAGGACATGGGGATGCAGTGCGAAGGAGGAGGAGGAGGAGGAGGAGGGAAAGCCACATTGCCTGAGCAGAACTCCCCTGACATTTCTCTATAATGTCATTTTTTTTACTGTAGTACCGTCAGGCTTTCCACTAATTATACAATATAGATTTGGTCAGACATTCTTATGCATATTTTGGTAGTCTAAATAAAAACAGAATCTTGCTTTTCATTTTGGAAAGCTCCCTGGACCCAGTTTCAGAGAACATTAAGTTCAGTTGAAGTCAACAGGACAAGTTAGTTGTGACTATGTGCTGACGAAGGCATGGTGAAATGCTTTCTGAGATCCTCACAAAGAGAAGTCAAGCAGCCTGCAGGCTGGAGGGTCAGGACGATGGTGGAGTGGGGGACAGAATGGGTAATGAAAAAGCAG
>NW_015188197.1:0-783 GCF_001447785.1 Gekko japonicus
TTTGTTTAAGTTCCAAAGAGCATGCAAATGGTAAGTGAAGATGCTCCACTCAAAATCTGCATATTCTTAAGCGGCAAACATGGACATTATGCCTGCAACCTACAACTCTGCATCCCTCTCTAAGGCTTCTACCTACACTTATCCTCACCCACTGGAAAGGATTTGCACACTCAAACCAGGACCAGCTATGCTTTATTTCCTCTTGCAACAGAGAGATGATTCAGTATATGTATTATTACAGGAAAGCAAACTTCACTCCATGGTCAGAATTCTGCCTCAGTTTTTTGAGAAACTGTTCATTTTGCTAATGTGATTACTGGTTGAAAAGGCTTGGATTTGGTGTTGCGGTTTGGCAATAACTTTAAAGATAGTTGACCGTGATCCAGAGGCCTGGTCCCTCGAGCTTGGCACTGCCTCCTCTGACTGGCAGAGGCTTGTTAGCCAAATTGCTCTATTACTTAAAAATAGACTGGGGAGTTATGATATTAATGAACAATTGGCATAACTATAGGATCAGACCTGTGTATACTGGAGTTAGAATTCCCAAGAACCCGGGAATAGACACAGAGACAGGGTGGCTAAAATAAGGACTTCTTTACTAAATAGTCTCAAGCACACAGACAATAATCAAATGTTCATACACACACTACAGACCTAAGGAAGCAGAGGTGATTGATAGCTAATGGAGTGGTTATGGGGTGATACTACCTGTCCAGATGTGCAGAGGTCCATGAAGAAAATATTGTGACCTTGTGTTTAGGGGTGGACTACCAGTTGGCATCA
>NW_015188198.1:0-771 GCF_001447785.1 Gekko japonicus
GATCAGTAAAGAATGCCCTTCAAGCCCATCACGCTCTTTCTGTGCAAACTGACGAGCTTCCCGAAGCAGGGACCGCTCTTGAAAAATACAAGGGGCATGGTGGATTTGGGATGTCTTTAATTATGGGCACTATTAATGCTACAGATAATCAGGAACTTTTAGAGTACACATCCACGAAACAGATGATGTTGAAGCATGAGCAAACTTATGCTTCGAAAAATGATGCTAATTACTTGTTCCTTTATAAAAGATTAATAAATGCAAAAATAAGACATGGTGAATCACTGCTTAAACATTTGAATTGTGTCATGGATGCTTATAATGCATTGAAAAATATGGAAGATACACCAAAGGAAAAAGCTGTTATTGCTGTAATTCTTGGTTCTTTGACCAGAGAGTATTTGCATGAAGTGGCTGTTTTAAAAGGGACAAAAGACTTAAAACTGGAATATGTGTTAGCATATCTAAAGGATGAAGGACATAGGTGCGAAATGTCCCAGGCTACAAATGATTTGTCTGTACTTAGCATAAAGCCTGATTATAAAAGGGATAATGCCAAAACAATTTAAAATGCCACAGCTGTGGAAAATTTGGATATATGGCAAGGCATTGTACATCAAAGCCTTTACCAGAACAAAGAGATCACGCCAAATCTTACCGCTCTGAAACCAGACCCCCTAAGGGGCGTGGCCAAGGAAAGCCAGTTTGCTCTGAGAAACGGGGTGTGTATGCCATAAGAGAAAAACAGCAAAGAGCTGATGTTGTAAAGCA
>NW_015188199.1:0-776 GCF_001447785.1 Gekko japonicus
TTTTAGAAAAGCCTTTTTCTATACAGCTCATATGCACATGTAAGTCATAATATACAAGTAAACAGCTCTTAATTATTGTCTGACCCTGCCAGCCCCACAGCTGCTGGGACTGGACTCACGGCTGCCCACTTGTACCCAGCCTATATGAGGCCTGAGGACAACTCCACAGCATGGAAAGGTCAGGGGAGGACCCCTGCAAGGCAGAGGGAGAACCCCTGCCACAGACAATTATTCAAAGGATTATGTGAATGGCCTCACTGAAATATACTGTATTGTATTTGCAAGGGTACAATATAATACGAGAGCTCTTGTCAGTAATATTTGGTGTGTGGTAGCTACTTCACACATGAACATCAACATTGGGTTTCACATGCTGGTTGATGAGCATATGTGGATTATCTCTTCCTCTCAGCAGTGACTATGCCACCTTGAATTGAAGTAAAATCTTGCTTCATTAGCATTACAGATATGTACACAAAACCCACACAGTCTGGGCAAACCTAATTGCCTACACCCACCTTTGTATATTTATTATGGACTACAAAAGACAGAATGTAAGAACTAACTGGATTTCAAAAGCTTGCCATAGACCAACAGATAAGTGCCAGTTTGCTAGTCTGTTGCTCTTAAGGGTTCCTATCCTTTTTGCAGGACTGAGAGTCATGTCCATAGCCTTGGAATTCCATGTGTGCCATAATGTGGAATGGGAAATGAGCATGGATTGTGTATGTGGAGTGTGAATGACTGTTACGTTGATATCAGGTACATTGTATTAG
>NW_015188200.1:0-778 GCF_001447785.1 Gekko japonicus
CCCCCCCCACACACACACACACTCTTGAACCTGCAAAGAAAACGGAGGAAGAGGTTCACTGTTGCAACGCACATTCATAAACCTTCCGTCAGGACGCTAAACGGGTCCAGGTTTAGAATCCCAAGTCTGTGGTCCAGCAGCCATCCCTCGCCATGACACTGATTCTTCTGTTGCAGTTTGGAACTAAAAAGATGGGTTTCTTCCAGCTATCTCTGTTGGTACAGTTTACATAAAAGAAAGGGCACGTAAATGCTTTTCACAGTTTACTTTCTGCCACCTCTCGCAATGTGCTGCCGGAAAACCAGTGCGTGGCCCATGTGCGGAAGAGAGCTGCTCACCTTGGAGGTCGTTTCAGAGGATAGCCATGTTGGTCTGTGGTAGAAGAGCTAGCTTCGGGTCCGGTAGCCCCTTAAGAGACCAGGAAGGTTTTTTGTGAGGCTGATGGATTGACACTCCCTGCAGCTGGATGCGGCACCTTGCATGAGGATCATTTCAGAGGGAAGCCGTGTCAGGCTGCAGTAGGAACCTGGTTCAAGTCCAGTAGCCCGTTAGAGACCAGCTCACCTTGGAGCATCCGGAGCCTGCAAGAGGATAGGCCCTGTGTGAGGCATCACTTGTTGTACGCTGTGACAATGGAAAGCAAGTGTGCGTGTGTGCCCACTTCCTCTGTTTCGCATCAGTTCAGCTTTTGTGATCTAATTCTGCCCGGGTCTCACGTCAGACCTGAGAATCTCGTGCCAAATTAAATCGTCTCGTGGGCACTCCATGAAATTGCTGA
>NW_015188201.1:0-773 GCF_001447785.1 Gekko japonicus
CACGAGGCTGGATCCCATTTAAAATTTCAATACGTGGAAGGATTTCAGTGCACTGAAGTGTGACTTCCTTGTCCCCTCCCATTGCTGGTGTAGCCAAAATTACACCCCCCTCAAATCCTGCCCCTGGGGGGGCACCAGAGGGCTGGTGTGGGTGGAGGAGGTCAACAAAAACCAATCCCCTTGTGTGTGCAGGTCTTCTCAACGTGACCCAGGCCATTCTTTCACTGGTCCATAAAGCAAAATTAAGAGTTTGGTAGGGGGGAATCCGTTAAACATAAAATCCCAGCTTTTAAAAGTTCCGGCTCTGATAAGTTGTTCTCTTACAATGAAATCTAAACCTGATGCAAGCACAGAATCTTTTAAAACTGAAGACTTTTTTAAAAGGAGGCCAGAGCCCGTTTTTTTGAAATGCGTTCATCCATTCTGTTCCCAGACATAATTCACTCCCCCCCCCCTTTCCAGTACAGCTACATTCCTGACAGGGAAGAAAGGAAAACAAACTGTACAGTCTGAGAGATAATTGTGGTGCCAACCCTTGGCTGGGCAACGGTGCTAAGAGATCAGAGGTCAAAGAAAAGGAAGAAGCATGTAGAAAGTATTTTGGCCAGCTAACGTCAAGGACATTTTGTTATGCACTAATATTATGGCCTGAAGGCAAGGGCTGTGTCTTAGCATCTGTTTGGCGTGCAGAAGATCCCAGGTTCAATCCCCTACATCTCCAGGTTAAAGGATCAGGTAGTAGGTCCTGAAACCCTGGAGAGTCGCTGCCAGTC
>NW_015188202.1:0-769 GCF_001447785.1 Gekko japonicus
CTGCCTTAAAATTTGTGGAAGTTTGCTGCTTCGCAAACTGAAACAGCCAAAATTCATCACAAACTTGTGTTTGTGAGTGGGTTCATACCCATCCCTAATGCTAACCTTTGGTATTACTGACAAAAGATCGTACAGTTTATTTGTATGTTTTATGTTTTATTATGTAGCCACAATCTAGGGGAATGATTCAGTGAACACAGGTCACAGCCAACAGTTTCTTATTTCCAAATCTCATTTATTCCTTGAAAGGTGACTTTTGCTAGTTTCTGTCAGCTACTTTTAGTTTTGAAATCTGTGGTATCTTGCAAGAAATGCATTAGTGAAACTAATAGAGAAACTAAGACAAAATGGTATCAGGAAAACTTTAAACACTTCATATTTGATGAAAATGCATGTTTGATGTCTTCCTCACAGCTTCTGGCAATTCAACTTGTGTCTTTTGCAGGGAGGGAGTCTCATTCTTGAAAAGTCCAATATTTTGCACTTCCTACCTTTAATAGAGGGTCTGGGTTCCCAGTGGGAGTATCCCTCCATAACAGGTGTTACATATTATGATGACCTCACCCACTTCCCTCCCTCAGAGGCAAGATTTTTCCTTTGTTTTTCCTTTTCTTTCTGACTGAGCAGTCCTTTCTATCTATTTTATTCTTTTCTGAAGATCTATGGCTGTCCTACCCTGTCACAATACAATATTTTGCTGCTGGCTCAGTCCAAGAACTTGAGGGAAGAGACAAGATTAACTTCTTAACTTAAACTTCTGAAATGGTAA
>NW_015188203.1:0-763 GCF_001447785.1 Gekko japonicus
GTGATAATCACTTCACGTGGGAAAAACAGCATTAACATCAGAGGAGAGGTTCATTGGCTGATGATGTCATTTTTTTTGCAAAGGTCATGATTTTCACCTGTTAGGTGCTTCCAAACAAATAATCTACCACATGAGAAAAGAAGAGGATCTGGTGCTCTAGGCACTACAGAATGGCAATTAAATTTAGTAATGTCATGAAATTTGCAGTGAACAGGACTAGCAGGTGAACCTAACTGTGTTCAACAACCATGATCACTGCATTAGCCAGAGGGCTAGTTTGGTGCAGTGATTAAAAGCGTTGGACTCTAATCTGGAGAACTGGATTCAATTCCCCACTCCTCCACTTGAAGCCAGCTGTGTGACCTTGGGTCAGTCATAGGTCTCTCAGCCCCCCCCCCAAAAAATAAACCTAGCTTGCCATAAAAAGAGCTAGAGATTCAGGCTGCCAGACAATCTTTGGATCTCCTGGCTATACCACACCCACTCCCATACAATAATATTTATTATTATTACTGCATGAGCCAACACTTGGTTCTTCTCACCTCCCCATAATCCATTTAGAACAGCTGCTAAACAACTTTGCAGTGAGTTTCATTATCTTGCAAGCCACTTTTACATCTGTGTGTAGATGAAACCAGTTTTTCTTGAGGGTCAAGGATGATTGGGTCACGAAATTAAATGCTCTTGGAGGGGGAGGGTCACAACAGCTCTAATAAAGATGGGCAAAAATATGAATGCATAAAATAACTTCAACTATGACATA
>NW_015188204.1:0-769 GCF_001447785.1 Gekko japonicus
ATTCCTTTCAGAGGTCAGGTGTTGGTGGTTCCTGGAAAGATAGAGAGAGAAAAGCCTCTCCAGGGAGGTGGGAACCCCTTGGAGGGCAGGGCTGAATAGGCCTTGCAGGCCAGAGTGTTCAGACGCGCTGTTTGAACTGCTTTCGGCACGCTTCAGTAACAGATTTTATACGCATGTTCACACACCAAAATCTGCGCACCGTCCCCAGCCTTCGCTTTCTGGCTCAAAGCCCCCTTTAACTCGGAGTATTTTGATACCACTCCCCCCTCTGGTGTTTTCTCGATACTCCAGTTTCAAGCCACAGTTTCCGATGTCTGATCGCTCCTGTGGTGTCGAGCCACTTCCGGGTGCTTCTATTCCCTCCCCTCTGGAAAGCTGCCGTGGAAGCCCGAAACTTCCGCTTTTTGCCCGCCTTTTTTTTTTTAAGCATTGGCGGTGTGCGCACAGGCGGAGCTCCGCTCCCAAGCGAATAAGACCAAAGTTTAAATGGTGAGTCATTTTAGCGTTTAGACGAGTTCGGGATCTCACGGAGGCCAGTTTCGGGTCAAAAGTTTAAAGGGAAGTGTTCTGTTACAGCGGTTGGCGAGACATCAGGGCATGCTTTTGGCGGGAAACTATTTCTGCGCATGCAGAAAGGTTCCAATTCTACGGATGACTGTATGCGCATGTGCAAACAAAAATTTTTTAAAAAACCCTTGACGCACGCTCCCGTGCATCAGTAGTGTAGACGGTGGGGAGCAATGTGACTGTGCGGTGAGCCGGGATAAGG
>NW_015188205.1:0-515 GCF_001447785.1 Gekko japonicus
GTGGCTGGGGTGACCTGGCAACCCTATACCCACCCCCAAATGTCCAGGGATTTCCAAATCTAGAGCTGGCAACCCTATCTCCAGAGCCGGTTTGGCTGTAGCGGTTTGGAGTGCGGATTCTAATCTGGGAGAACCGGGTTTGATTCCCCATGCCTCCACATGCAGCCAGCTGGGGAACCTTGGGTCAGTCACAAGTTCTCTCAGAGCTGTTCTCTCGAGAGCAGTCCTCGAAAGAGCTCTCTCAGCCCCACCTACCTCACAGGGTGTCTGTTGTGGGGAGGGGAAGGGAAAGGAGATTGTAAGCCACTCTGAGGTCCTTTCCGCACTAGACCTTAAATCCTGGTTCAATCCTGTCCCCAAACTTACATTCTACAATATAGGTGAGTTCACCCCTGTAATTATCTCGGGGTATTTCTACATTCTCCACTACACTCGAGTTCACCCCTGTAATTATCTCGGGGTATTTCTACATTCTACACTACATGAGGGTTCACCCCTGTAATTACCTCGGGGTA
>NW_015188206.1:0-770 GCF_001447785.1 Gekko japonicus
GCATTCACTGCATCATAATTGTCTTGTAGAACTTGAAAGATGGGGAGTTTTGACCATGCTGCTATTTTGGGACCTGCGTTCTGACTTGGAAGTGTCATTCAAGGAGTGAATTCTGTCCAAAAGACTGCAGTCCAAAAAATGCTTCCCCTGGGAGTAGCTCCATTAAACAAATGGGACTGATTTCCAAGTAGATCAGCTTCAATTTAAGACTCTTGAAAACCATTTTAGGAAGCAGTGACGTTGCATTGTGTGAGATTCACTTTCACCTTGGCCCAGACAAGTCATCCAGCTCAGCTAGGGTTTGTTTATCGAATCGTTTCCACCCATCTGCATCATGGCATGTTTAAGTCCAAAGGTTTCTTGCATTAAAATGCTTTCAGACCTATCTTATGGGCTTCTGTGTCATGAGGCCAATACTTGGCCAAGAGATTGTGAACATCAGCCAACCAGCCATGAGTGGAAGATGCATGGATTTTCTCCATGTTCCCCTCCTCCTAGCAGTCCCTTGGGAGCTATGGATCATGGAACCCAGATGAACTAATAGCCATGGAGGTTGGGGGCCTACAGTGAGAAGCAGAGAGGAGACAAAATCCCCCTACCCCTTTTCCTATGAGTGTCGATCTGCTGATTGAAGACAGATTGGTGGATTGTTCTTTCACTGCAGTTCCCCAACCATACACGTTCCACAGCTCCAGAAATTGTAGTTCTGAGAGCTTAACAGACACCACTGGGGAGAGGCAAATGTGTAGAAAATTTGCATCTGAAACATG
>NW_015188207.1:0-786 GCF_001447785.1 Gekko japonicus
CTCAGCTCACTCTTGAGAACTTTGACCACCGGTTACTGCAGAGGACTTGGAAGTGAAAATGGCCAAACAGAGTGGCCCTTGTGGCTCTACACGCCAGCAATGGGCATTAGCTCATCCGTTCCTTTCTCTTTCAAACTGACAGAGGTACAGGAGACCACAGAGGAGCTGACGCCTATTACTTTTGCTGATGATTCTACCCAAGCGGCCCCTGAGGAGCTGGCAGAGTTGCTGGAGCTTGGCTATGCATGCACCTGTCCATCACTGGCCCTCCAGGGCAAGGGCCCACTGGGAAATTTCCCTGTAAGTTCAACAGCCAAGCGGCCCCTGAACGATAGCTTCCACAGGGATAGTCTGAAACATCCCAAACAACACAAGCATCTCATGGCGTCTTATAGATGAACACATTTATCATGGTAGAAGCTTTTGTGAGAAGGTCTGTCTACCCACGTACAACTGAAACACCATCCCCTAAGGCAAGGTTGTTTGAGTGAGGTTACGACAATCAACTTGCAGCCACGGGTAATGTGGGTAGGTTTTGGAAGCAGACTTCTGTATCAGGCTGGATATGGGGTCCATTCTCATCACGAGCACACCAGAGGCTGCCTTGCCTCGCCTCCCTGCTTGCTTTTCACAAAAGATGCCCGTCAGTTGCAATGCAACATTCCTACTGACTGATTACCAACAACAACAACAACAACAACAAAAGAGGATTACAGGCAGATGCATACCTATGGTATCGTTTTAAAACAAACATGTTTAAGATTATAAGATTATGCATGGGAAAGA
>NW_015188208.1:0-777 GCF_001447785.1 Gekko japonicus
CTCTGAATATTTCATTTTTTGAGATACATAGGAACATAATTTTCTTAACCCTGCTCCTCTCTCCATTTAACCTGATGCCAGGGCCGGCTCACTCACTAGGCGAACTAGGCGCTTGCCTAGAGCGCGCCGGCCCTTAGGGGCACCAAACTGGCACACACACCCCACTGTCCTGGTTCAGCTGCAAACACTACTGAGTTTTAAACATGTTATGATCTTTCTGATGATACCAACACCAATTCCACCAAAGAACTTTGCCCTCTGGGCACAGAAGGGTCACTCAGCTGAGTCAAAGAAGAATCTAAGTTGGGGACTATTACATAAGAACACTCAAGTTGCATCTGACTTATGGCAACCCCAGCAAGGAACTGTCAAGGCAAGTGAGAAGCAGAGGTTGTTTGCGACTGTGAGTGCCTTTCTTTGCAGAGTCTTCCTTGGTGGAAGCCAGATTTGCAAAGCAGGCAAAGTTACAAAAGGAAAAGTGAGTGTTAAGAGCATGGGTGCCAGGGGAACGGGAGGTCCGGGGTACAGATCCAATTAATGGGTCGGAGCCATGGTGGGCGCACGGGGGGCGGGCGCCAGAAGGGATCCTCGCCTAGGGTGCAAAATAAGCTGGGGCCGGCCCTGGAGGCAGGCAATGGCAAACCACGTCTGATCGACTCCTGCCTTGAAAACACTATCTGGTTGCCATAAGATGGCTGCAGCTTGATGTTTTTTCCAAAGGCACTATCCATATGTTTATTAAAAGACGTGACCTACTTTCCTTCCAGTAATATGGAA
>NW_015188209.1:0-773 GCF_001447785.1 Gekko japonicus
CCTGCAAGCCTGTGCTGGGGGGAGAGCCCCACGATTCTCGATGGGGCATCTAACCAAAGGCTGCCGGAGGAAAGCTGCGTAACATGGCCGGGCACAACAAAAGAGACAAGAACACTGATGGAAGTATTGCTCTGGCAGGGCGTGGCTTGGTTGATTCCCTTTTCCAGAGCCCGTTTTGAGGCGCTCCCTGCCGCTGTACTGCAAGGTAAATTCACTCGAGTTCCAATGCATGAGCGTAGAAGTTCCAATGCATGAACGTATATGCCCATGCATGGCTAATATGGTGGAATCAATTACTCATGTCCTCCTGTTCTGCAGATTCTATCAGGAGGAACGAGACCATCTTATACTACCCCTTCTGTCTAGATTTAGCCCTCTGCAGTCCTATCTTGACTTTAGGCCAGGAGTCCTTCGTAAATTCCTCTTAGAAGACGTTCAGAGCTCAGTAACTTACGCTGTGGCAAAAGTTTGTTGCTTAGCTACTAGGAAACGTAAACTTATTTTAGCTGAAAAAATTGTATGATTCTCTTATTAACATTATGTTATGTTATTACTTTTATTAACTTTCTCTTGTTTATGTTTTTATACTATTCCCATGTTATTACTATTTTTAATAACTCCAATTCTATTACATTTCCCAGGCGGATCTGATGAATTTAATATCTCCCTCCCCCCTTTCATATTGTTCTAACAAAATCACCTCTAAGGTGGCCAAATTTTGCCCCTCGGCCCTTGCCCGACCAACAACAAGGAAGCAGCTGGTCAAGTCTTCT
>NW_015188210.1:0-772 GCF_001447785.1 Gekko japonicus
ACTTTCCGCAAAGTTTCCATTGTGTTTCTTGGCTTCATGGTCACGGGAAACCGCGCACCAGTTCCCCTTTGTGTCTTAGACCCTCAGTGACGCTAGACGGCATGCCAAAACGGTTGAGTGACGCACTGCAGAAGTGTGAGTCTCGGCAAAGCCAGGCGGCGAGGGCTGTGGTGGATTTGGCTTCTCCAAACCGACCTGGGAGGGTGCCGTTGAGGCAGGAGGATGTCGAAGCTGGAAACAATGAGGCAAGAGCCAGGCAGGGCTGAGAGACCGAAGCAGGCAGGCCTCCGTTTCCTGATACACAATAGCCTCCTTCCCTTCACAGAGAAGTCATGGAAAAGGATGCACCAGGAAGGAGGGACGGCCGGAGCTGGCAGAGAAACAGAGCAACCCGGATCTGACCCCTCAACGGTTAGACTCGTGCGTCGTCAGCAGGTCTTGGGACCCAGGGTTCAGAAAGAGTTTGGCAGAGTCAGGAGCACGCAATTTGTCAGGTGTATGAAGAACTTTCCCCAGTTGGACCCAATTAGATCCAGATTTGGGTCAAAATCCAAACTAGATTTGGGTCCAGTAGCACCTCGGAGACCAACAAGAGTTTCAGGGTATAAACATCTGAGATCCAAAGCTCCCTACATACTCTACGGCAGAGGAGTCAAACGCATTTGTTACGAGGGCCGGATCTGATATCAACGTCACTTTGTCAGGCCGGGTCATGTGTGCCATAAAACATAACGGCAGGTACTGAAGACATAAACTGTATAAAGGACAGCAG
>NW_015188211.1:0-666 GCF_001447785.1 Gekko japonicus
GCTTAATTAGGAACTGTTTATTTACAAGAGCCAGTTGGAAGATTCAGGGCGAAATCTATACTGGTACAATTAACAGCGGAACACTTGGGATCATAGAGTTGGAAGGACCCATAGAGGTCATCTAGGCCAACCCCCTGCTCAATACAGGATCATTGCTGCTTGCCTTTTGGACATAACACCTCGTGGAACATTTGGGCCACAACATTCCCAAACCTGGGACCCACTTTCAACCAGCAGGTGGCAACATATTGATGTATTGATTGATTGATTGATTGACTGACTGATTGATTTGATTTCTATCCCGCCCTCCCCGCCGAGGTGGGCTCAGGGCGGCTTACAACATTCATAAAGTACAAATACAGTTAAAAAAACATCATCAGCATATAAACAACTTAAAAGTGATAATCATTTAAAACAGATAAAACGCTGGAACATGAGAGCCACAGTTCTTTATGATGCAACCTGGGTCATTTTTGGATGGTTATTCTTTCACACCAACTCAGTTCTCATTGTTAAACAGCAGGCATGGCTGAGGACACGATGGTAAGGCCCCGGGCACAGGCTAGAAGCACAGATGTCAAAGCCAGGGCACAGGGACGCTCCCCAGTGAATGGCGCGGCTCCTAGTCACAAATACGATACCTTTATTGGCATAAGAGATAAAATA
>NW_015188212.1:0-764 GCF_001447785.1 Gekko japonicus
GGCCAAAATCAATAAAAAATAACACCCTCGTAATGACAGCAATCCAAACGTGGGACCGGAAAAAGAAGCTCTTACCAGGAGTGTCACAGCTGTCAGCGTTTACCCATCAAAATTGGTTTCCGCCGGGCAACACACAGGGGGCCTTCGAAAATTGGACAAAAGCAGGATTCAGGAGACCAATAGATCTAACTTACCAAAGCAAGATCCTGGACAAACAACACTTTGACACAAAAATTGGGACCCAAACAAAGTGGTATCAGTATCTCCAACTGAAGAAACATATCGAATTCCTGACGAATCTGGGAACATTCCAGAGGGAACTGACACCGCTAGAAAGGACAATCAAAAACTACCCAAACTCAGCCAAAAGGAATTTTATCAACAATCTATAAAACGATCATAATAACAGAAAACCAAACCAAATTAAAACATCAACTTCGCTGGGAAGAAGAGTTGAACGTACAGTGGCAAGACTCAGACTGGAACATAATTTGGTCATCACCTGCAAATAACTCACCAGGACACAACATCCGCTTACAAACCTTCAAATTGATGTCGAGATGGTGCTTAACTCCACAACACCTACACAAAATAAATATAAACAATGATCCCAGATACTGGAAGAAGTGCGGACAAGAAGGCACGTACCTCCATTGCTGGTGGGACTGCCCACAAATTAAACGTTTCTGGAAAGAAGTAACAGCCCAAATTAAGGAGATGTCTCAGGAAATTGCATTTAAACTGGAAGTTATACTCCTACATAG
>NW_015188213.1:0-777 GCF_001447785.1 Gekko japonicus
TGGCTGGATGTCTGAACACGGGGGAGTGCTTGCAGGATGGATTTCGCAGTCTGAACCTGCAGATCAGTTCTGCTGCTAAGGAGGGTTTTTTTTAAAAAGTATATGTGCATGAGCGTGCATGAGCGCACACATGAATTTTGAAAATATTTTGGCAGCGCGCTCCGTGGCTGAGGCGCTGCAATAATGTGGATGCCTTACCACGGGATGTCTCCGTGGGTAACCCGCAGCAGGCTGACATGCCCTGCAACACTTTCAACCGGTTCCATTAGTGGCAGCACCATCTCTCACCAAGCTGCCAGTGTGACCACAGCCTAAAACTTAAAAAGCCGTAAGTCTTCTCAGAATGGCATTGCAAGTGTTCACACAGTAGGTATATGTGAAGCTACCTTACACTGAATCAGACCATTGGTCCATCAGGGTCAGCGCTGTCCACTCTGTAACTGGCAGCGGTTCTCCAAGATGTCAGGCAGAGGTCTTTCACATCTCCTACCATCTGGTCCTTTGAACCAGAAAGACCACACATTGAACCCAGGACCTTCCGCATGCAAAGCGGATGCTCTACCACTGAGCCACAGCACCTCCCAGCTTCCCGAAAATAAACTGCTGTGATCTACGTTTTCAAACACGTAGTTGTCACATCTGTTTTTTCCCCTGTCATGTCACAGCTGACTCATGGTGACCCCACCGAGTTTTCAAAGCAAGAGACGTTCAGAGGCGATTTGCTATTGCTTGCCCCTGCATCACAACCGCGGTATTCCTTGGTGGTCTCCCATCCAA
>NW_015188214.1:0-775 GCF_001447785.1 Gekko japonicus
TAGCCCCAAATAATGGCACAGTTTTTTCCCCAGTGGAAGGTAGACTCGCCCTCTGCGAGGTAACTGTCAGCTGTTAGTTCGCTGATAATTGATAGTAGAGGAAAGGAGGCTTACCTGGCCAGTATCAAAAATGTCAAATGATTAGTCGGGCCTTCTGGCCTGGATTGGCATGGTCTTGCAAGAGTACAGGAACCCGCCAGCCCATCTGGCAGAGCTGCAGGAGCCTGCCTACCAGCCCAGCTGACCGCCTGCCATTTTTTGATGCTGGACAGGTATGTCCCCATCCTCCCTACTAACAACTGATAGTTGGGTAGACAGAGGCCAGTAGTATTTCCACATGCAGTGTGACTTCTCTTGGTTGTCTGGTTGCCGATGTGATTCTCTGTGAAACTGCCCTTGCAACAAAGATTTCAACAGTGTAGAGTAATATTTTTTTTCTTCATTTTTAGCCATGGTTTCCTTATATGCCTGATGTGCACCGAAACCCCCTCTGCCTTGTTCTCATGTGAACCCCCCCCCCAATATTCTCCATCCACCCTGTTTTAGGGTTTGGATTTGTTTTGTTTTTTGAGGAACGTGTGTGACACTGCATAGAAATAATAAAATAGTTATTTTTTAAAAAAATGCATGTGCAGAGACACCTCTGATGATCCCCTCCCCTCTTCCTAAAAGGCAAGCTGAGCTACATGGGAGTGGCAATAGAAACACAGCGTTTTAGAAAGGGGGGGGAAACCCACAACTTTAAACAAATTATTCTAAAATTCCATTTTTAAGA
>NW_015188215.1:0-766 GCF_001447785.1 Gekko japonicus
TCCCTAAGAAATGTGCTTGCTCTCATATGATTAAAAAGAGAATGTTGAAAGCACGCTACTGAGGTTAAGCAAGACAGTCCTCATAAATAGACGCTGGATGAAAACTATGTTAACTGAAACGCATGGATATTTTATAACATCGTAAAGCTTCCGATCAGCTCAGGGTAGAAAGAAGCTGGTCCCGTTGGAGCTGCCCCTGAGTGACATTATTCTCAATCAGAATTGACAGCAAGGTTGGTTTCTTTCTCTAGCATTTATTTTGTTGCTCTGCCCTTTAGAACTGCAGAACCCTGTCGGGGAAGGTGATGGGAATTAGGCGCCTGTGATGGAAAGCATCATGTTGCCACAAACCGAAACAGAGGAAATGCTGAAGACTCTTGTGAGCACATGTGATGGGATTTTCTGGCAGGGAATGCGATGTTCTGCCCTGTGCCTTCTGGCGATATGGAAAGTTGGCAAAGGGGTTGTTTTTACCTGGATATGCAATTTGTTTTCCTTCCTGGTCCGCTGTTGTCAGTACTTGCATGGGAGACCACCAAGGAAGACTAAGGTTACTATACAGAGCAAAGCAAAGGCAAGCCACCTCTGAACATCTCTTGCCTTGAAAACGTCATGGTCCTGAGTTCGCCATAAGTCAGCTGTGACTTGATAGTGCACAATATATATATATATATTTTGGTCTATAGCTATTCCCAAAAAGTGTTTGTATATTTGTTGTGCCCTAAACAAAGGCGGTGCATCCAGTTTGGTGTAGTGGTTAAGAGCA
>NW_015188216.1:0-758 GCF_001447785.1 Gekko japonicus
ATCTCTAGGGTTCCACAAACAAACCTGTTGCCAACCATCCAGGGCCTGTGCCCCTCCCCTGGGCAAGGCAGGGCAGGACAAGCCACACATCATGGCCCAGGCTCTCCTCTCCTCTTGCTAGGGTCCGCTCACTTCTAGCAACAGCCAGAAAGGGGGTGAACACAGAGCCACACAGTCCCAAGAAAGTACTTGAATGTTATGGCGACCAGCACCACAAGGCGTGTAGGTGGGAGTGGCAAAGGGTCAGGAGTCCAGAAGATGCCATTGCCATGCTGGGCCTAAGTGAAGTAGTGGGGCTTCTTGTTGTTGATTCCATACTCCGCCAGGGCAGGGGCCAGGTCCTCCATGGCCAGCGTGTACTTCTTGTCCTTCGCCTTGTTCTGGGAGCTCCCGGAGGCCGTGCCCTTCATCTTGCAGTGCTGCAGAGCGTTGTTGGCAATGTCAGAGATGAACTTCTGTGCAGCCAAGGAAATCAGGCGGATAATGCGGGGGTTGGAAGCCTTGAAGCTGGCCTGGTTCAGGTAGAAGCTGGTGACGGCATCAGAGATCATGGGGGTGTAGTTCTCCAGCTGGAGGAGGAAGTCAACGAGGAGCGTGCTGGAGGTGGCTGGTGATGAGGTGGAGCCAGCGGGTTTGGCTTCCCCGTTGGGGGCTGCCACGGGCGGCATGAACACCCCGTTGGAGACGATGACAGCCACAGCGGTGGGGCCCTCGGTGGGCAGCACGAACGAGGCAGACGAGGCGGTGGCACCGTTTCC
>NW_015188217.1:0-798 GCF_001447785.1 Gekko japonicus
ATACTGGCCTTGATGGACCAAAGGTCTGGCTCACTATGCCATTTCTCTATCGAATCAAGCTTCTCCTCTGTTGTCTGGAGATCCATTGCCATTCTGGGAGATCTCCAGTCCCCACCTATATGTGTTGGGTATTACAAGTTGAAAACACTCAGTATATCTGGGGTTAAATGTTTGTTTATGTTACTCACAGGAAGTCACATGTTTCTCATGTAACCAATGTTCTTTAGCTGTAGAAAGCGCATATGCTAATGAGTTATGCTAATGTCCCCCTAGCTCTTTTTCTACGAAATGACCCCTGATTACCATTTTATGGCTTCTCTTCCTGTCTTTGTTTGGTTTTCTGAAGAACAAGAAGAGTAGCCATAATCTCTCTCTTCTAATTTTGTCTTTGTAGAGTAAGGATGTAGCCGATTTTGCTCTGTTGTTATTTTCATCCCAGTTACCCTTCCCATGCTAGAATTTAGTAAAAACTTTATATTTTAATCACACATGGACTCTCAGTCTGAATTATTTTACTCTGGCTCTGCTGGACTTCTTATCTCTGCTAAATACCGTTTTTTCAATATCTCACTATCACACAACAATATGCCTTTGACATCTCCAGAGCCAGATTTATACACAAGCTTGGTCAACTGAAGAGTAGGCCTCTAAAAATAATAAACATCGCAAAATTCTGTGAATTCGCTTTTCTTTTCTTTTCGCTGTGTTGCCTCTTAAACCTGACCCCGCTAAGGGCCTCCTCCTTGTGTCTCAGTCTGGCCCTGGACAGCTGCTTGATTGGCAGAAACAAGGAAATGG
>NW_015188218.1:0-751 GCF_001447785.1 Gekko japonicus
TGCTGGGCTCCTGTTGCCCTTGCTTTTTTGCCATTCCCCCCTCCACTGGAAACAATTAATGATGTGGCACCTTCTTCAGGGAGCTGTAACTTGGAATCCATAAATCCAATCATCACCAAACTTGGAGGGCCAATAGAGGAGAGTCATCTGGAGAACTGCTGCTAGTTTGGTGTCTCTAGCTTGCACAGGGTCTGTTCTATACACTCCTAAACCTCCTGAAACTGTCATTTCCCCAGAAAGCACTTTCCTGGAGGCACCTTCTTTGGTGAGCTTTAACTTGGACCCCGTAGATCCAATCCTCACCAAACTTAGAGGTCATGTAAAGGAGAGTCTGGTGTCTCTAGAATGTGCTGGGGCATTCTATCACATCATGAACCTTAGGAACTGATCCAGTTCATCTAGCATCAAAAAGTGTGTGACAGTCCATGCATGCCACAAACCACAAACCAATAAGAGCCACACTTCCCTGGTTTGTGCCAATCCCTAACTACTCATTTTTCCCCTTCCAGAATTAACATCCATAACTCCATAAGAAAAAGGCCTAGAACAGTACAAAAACATGACCATTTTAAGATTATGCTGACTTCTTCTTAATCTATCATGAGAGGGGTAAATCTTAGACCTAGGGGAGAGAGTGTGTTTATTGTTCATTTTATTTTACATTTTCTCAGTAGATGTTAAATCATTTTTGTTCAATAATATGCTTTCTGTTTGTATTTAATGACTGCAAACACAATCAAGTTATTTTTTT
>NW_015188219.1:0-764 GCF_001447785.1 Gekko japonicus
GCACTGCTTGCCCACAACCACTGACAGAGGATGGCCTGGTCTTCATGGTTTGTTTGTTTTTTCCAATATTTTTAATTGAATTTTTTTAGAATACATTCCAGTATAATACAATAACAAAATAAGTAATCCAGCATTACATAAACAGCTTAAACATAGGTTAGGTGAATAACACATGCTACCTCTAAACCTAACTAAGTTTTCCTACTTTTTCTTTTACATGTCTTGATATGAGAAGTCAGATGTATAGATATCCCTAGTTGAATAGCATTATTTTAAATTTTGCATTGGCTATGTCTGACCAATCAAATTGTGTCAAGGGAATATTTTGTAGGATAGGACTCCAAATACTGAGTGGGTTATAGAATTCACATTCGTTTTTGGTTGTTGAGTCGTAGATTGAGAGATTCTCCAGCATGAAGATGTCCCATACCTTATTGATCCATTGAGACAGCGTTGGTGAGTTTTTGTTTTTCCAATTCTTAGCTATGGTCATTTTTGCTGCTAACATTAATAAGTTGACTAATTGTTGAGTTCTTTCAGGGGGACGAATTTGTGGCCAGAGGTGTAGAAGCATCAGTTCCGGTGTTAAAGGTAAGTCAGTGTTTGTTAATTGTTTGATTTGGGTAACAATTTTGATCCAATATTTTTGTATTTCTTTGCAGGTCCACCAACAATGGAGAAAAGCCTGGTCTTCATGGTAAGACTGCATTTCTTCAACCCTCACAGCCTTCATCCGGGAATAAGGATATACAGCGTGGAGCCCT
>NW_015188220.1:0-772 GCF_001447785.1 Gekko japonicus
TGTATGCCCAACCACATGCTATCTTGACCATGCCCATCGTGGCTAATTGAACCTGGTCACGACAGATTTTGAGGTGCCCTAAGCAAGATCATCAAGTCCCGAGGGACTGTTCCCTAGGGCACTCAAAAAAGCAGTGGTCCGCCCCCTCTTGAAAAATCCATCACTGGACCTGGCTGATTTGGCAAATTACCAGCTGGTCTCCAACTTACCCTATCCAGGCAAAATAATAGAGAGGGCTGTGGCAATTCAGCTTCAGGGCTTTCTGGATGACGCTTCCATTTTAGATCCCTTCCAGTCTGGCTTTTGCCCAGGCCATGGGATGGAAACAGCATTGGTTGCCCTCACAGACGACCTCCGGAGGCATCTGGATCGGGGCAGATCAGCAGTGCTGTTGCTGTTGGACCTGTCAGCAGCATTTGACATGGTCGACCATCAGTTACTGATCCACCACCTTGCTGACACGGGAGTTCAGGGGTCTGCCTTTCAATGGCTTGCCTCCTTTCTCCAAGGTTGGGGACAAAGGGTGGTGCTGGGGAAACAGCTGTCCTGAAGGCACCCACTGAACTGTGGAGTGCCTCAAGGGGCAGTGCTTTCCCCAATGCTATTCAACATCCATATGCACCCCCTTGCCCAGATTGCCTGGAGGCATGGGCTGGGCTGTCACCAATATGCGAATGACACCCAGCTCTATCTGTTGTTGGGCAGCCAGTCTGATTCTAAACCAGAAGATCTGAACCGAGCGCTACAAGCTGTGGCTGGTTGGTTTAGACTG
>NW_015188221.1:0-955 GCF_001447785.1 Gekko japonicus
CCTCTTTTTCTACGAAATGACACCTGACATAAAATTTCAGGGATGAGATGGAACTGGGCGGTAGGTCAAGAAAGCCTTATGCTACTGAGAAATCTGTCTGTCTTCCAAGCTGCCTCAACAAGACCACCACTCCGGATCTTTCTTTGGTGACTTGAGGTTCAACTTGGCTATTCAAGAGCAAATGCTGCTGGCCAGAACCTGGCAAATTTAATTGTTGGCATACCAGGTTATTGCCAGGAGTAACGCGAGTGGAATTCCCTATAGTCTTACAGTAGCAGGAGCTCCTTTGCATATTAGGCCACACCCCCCCCCAATGTAGCCAATCCTCCAGGAGCTTACAGAGCTCTTCTTACAGGAGCTACTGTAAGCTCTTGGAGGATTGGCTACATTAGGGGTGTGTCGCTTAATATGCAAATGAGTACCTGCTACAAAAAGAGCCCTGATTTACTGCTCATATTCTTTTCAGTGCAATGGCCTTTAGTGCTGTTCTTCAGTAGGGATGTGGTTGGTCGAATCCAGGCTGCAAATCTCTGTATCCTCCCAGCTTCCTCGCCTCTTTCGCGTCCCCTCTCTTGTCGCCACCAACCCTTCCCTCTTCTGGCTTCCTTCTAGTTATGAACTCTGTTCTTCTTTACTGTGTCGATGCAGTTTTGGTAAGGAAATGTAAAACTTGGGACCGGTATCCACATAAGACAAAGGACATCCTCTTGGGGTGCAACGCTCCCGCTAAGCTGTGGAGCCTTGTGAGCAAAAATTCTACTTTGAGCCACTGGCGTTAAAGTTGTGAGCGAGCGATTTGGCGACTGCACCAATTAGTTTGCTCCGGAGCCATCCTTCCTGAGCTAAGACAAAAGTCTGTGAGCTGGAGGCTAAAAAACTGTGAGCTAGCTCACACTAACTCAGCTCAGCGGGAACGCGGTTAGGGTGGTAGAGTGTCTTAAAATTCTCAGGAATC
>NW_015188222.1:0-761 GCF_001447785.1 Gekko japonicus
ACCCTGAATCTGCCCCAGCCCTTGATGGCAACAGAATTTTTCTGAAAGTTTGGCATCTCGAAGGCTTTTTTAGGAGGGGCCCTCCCCCCGGGGCAGAGTTTCTGTAATGTCTCTGCCGAAATAATGGAAAATGAGGAGCCCGTGTCCACTTCCATACGACAGGGAGACCTCTCTATTAACACTGTAACATGCATTTTGTTAGGGGCATCAGGGGGCAGATTTAGTACCTGGTGCTGGTTGATGGTCAGCGTGTGCAGGTCCAGGTCCTCCTGGTGAGTGGACAACTTCTTCTGGGCACCGTGGGAACGGCAGGCGTGGACGATGTGGCCTTGCTTCCCGCATGTTCGGCAGACGGCGTCATGGAAGTGGCACGTCCGACGTTTGTGCGCGTCTCCACAGTTGGCACACGGCGCTTGGGCAGCAGACTTATCTTGGTGTCCGGATGCTCCCGATGGTATAGGCAGCTTCCTGTGACTGGGCTGGCAGATGAGCAAGACTTCATCTTCGTCCAAGTTGTCGGACGCCGCGGCTGGGAACACGTAGTGTGTTGAAGATGGTGGACGGTCGTGGTTTGAGCCCTCAAACACGGTGGCCATCTGGAGGGCTCCATCTAACTTGAGGTTGGCGGTACCTACAAGTTTGCAGTGGAGTTTGGCGTCTCGAAGGCCCCAAACAAATTGGGTTAAGATGTTTTCTTCTACCTTCATGAACTCACAGTGTGCCTGGAAGTCAATGCACTTGGCCATCATGGTGGGCTTCGG
>NW_015188223.1:0-763 GCF_001447785.1 Gekko japonicus
CAAGATCTGATGAGATTGGGCCAGCCTGGTCAAGGCAAATCACGTATGAACTGAGAGGAATTCTACTTTGCCCCCGGCACATCAGTGTCTGCACACACTGGAGTAATAGTTTATCTGGATTGTGACATGCGGCCTCTTAGTTCTCCCCTGTATTTAATTTAATGTCAGCATTAAAAAAAAAAATCTTTGCCAGTTTGGGAGCTTTACAGGGCAATCTTAAGGACACTTTCTGGTGGGTAACTCCTACTGAGTACATCTGTGGACGATTCTCTGAGTAGACCTCTGGCCCTGGTGGTGACATGGCTTGGATTTCAAAGACTACATGGTAGTATTTCAGCAATGTTTAAATAATTCACTTCCTTCTTCTGCTGGCCACATTGGGATTTTCTTTTTCTTTCTTTTTTCTTTTTTTGCTTGAGTAGGCAATTATGGCATAACCTCCCCAGGGAGGTGTGCCTGCCCCCCTCACTTTCAGTCTTCAGGGAGCAGTTGAACACGGTTTTATTAAAGTAGCAATTTGATGTGGCTGTCGTCAATAGAGATTTTAAATTGTGGATTTTATGTATTTTGCTTTGTTTACATTGTAAGCTGCCTTGAGTTCCATCAGGTAGAAAGGTGGTTAATAAATGTGTTAAATAAATAAAATATATGAGTCACAATCTTCTATGTCCGTGGAAATCAGTGGGTGGCAATTCTGCATGGTTAATTTTCTATTTTTCTTCGTATTGTTGCAGTTGCTGTCTCCTTTATATAGATAGTTGTC
>NW_015188224.1:0-762 GCF_001447785.1 Gekko japonicus
AGCCATCAGAGAGGAAAGACAGGCTCAACTGGTGGCACCTCCCCAACCACCTCCTCCCCAACCACCTCCCCCCCAACCACAGCCAGGGAGGTCCCGGTTCCAGCACCGAGACCAGCAAGCCCAAGGGGTCCCACGGTCCATCGGCAGAAAGACCTCATCGAAGCCACGTTTGACGGGAACCCTGACGAACTTGCCTACTTTGTGGTTCGAGTAATGAAATTCGTGGAGAGATCGGGCCACCTGTTTCCAGATGACAGCAGTTGAGTAGACGTGGTGGCGGCCCATCTGAGGGGCCCCACAGCAGCCTGGTATGTGGGGCTGCACAATGCATGGGGCCCTGAGCTAGTTAATTTGGACACTTTTATGTGGGCACTGCGGGCCCAATTCAAAGACTGGAACGCTGGGCCAAAAGCAAGGGTGTTCGTCCACACCTTGAAGCAAGGTAAGCGGTCAGTGAGAGAGTACTCCTTGGAGTTCATGCTGCACGCGGCCAAAGTCTAAACTTGGCCTGATCCGGTGCTGGCAGAGTTATACCGCATGAGGCTGAATCCGGAAATCCGAGAGACAGTCCTAAGAGCGGTGGATCCAGTCTCCCTCTCGGCATGGATGCATGAGGCGGAGAGTGCAGAGACTCGCCTGAACACCCTGTGCTTGGACATTGCCACTGTGGGAGGCAAGCCTACCTTCCAAAAGGCAAACTGGGGCGACAGTCGGAGGCGACGTGGGAGAAACACATGCGGCAAGGTCTTTGTCTGAAGTGTG
>NW_015188225.1:0-825 GCF_001447785.1 Gekko japonicus
CTTGTCTCACTAGCCTTTTAGAGTTCTTTAAGGGAGTGAACAAACAGGTGAACTAGGGTGATCCAACAGACACCTAGACTTCCAGAAGGCTTTTGATAAAGTTTCGCATCAAAGGCTCCTAAGTAAGCTCAGCTGTCATGAGATAAGAGGACAACTCCTCTTGTGGATTAAAAACTGGTTCATAAACAGGAAACAGAGAGGGGGTGTAAATGGTTAGTTTTCACAGTGGAGGGTGGTAAGCAGTGGAGAACCATAGGGCTCGATACTAGGTCCGGTGCTTTTTAACTTGTTCATTAGTGATTTGGAGTTGGGATTAAACAGTGAAGTGGCTAAATTTGCAGATGACACTAAATTGTTCAGGGTGTTGAAAACCAAGGAGGATTGTGAGTGATGCTCCCTCTAAGCTGTGGAGTCTTGTGAGCAAAAATTCTACTTTGTGAGCTGCTGGCATTAAAGTAGTGAGCAGGTGATTTGGCTGCTGCATAAATTAGTTTGCTCTGGAGCTATCCTTCCTGAGCTAAGACAAAAATGTGTGAGCCAGAGGCTAAGAAACTGAGAGCTGGCTCACACTAACTCAGCTCAGAGGGAACACTGATTGTGAGGCACTCCAGAGGGATCTATGGAGGCAGGACAAGTGGGCATCAATGTGACAAATGAGGTTCAGTGTGGGCAAGTACAAAGTAATGCACATTGGAGCCAAAAATCCTTACTATAAACACATGTTGATGGGGTCCGAACTGGTGGTAACTGACCAGGAGAGAGATCTTGGAGTCTGTTTGAGAGCCGGTTTGGTGTAGTAGTTGAGTGTGCAGACTCTAATCTGGG
>NW_015188226.1:0-768 GCF_001447785.1 Gekko japonicus
TGCCAAAAAACTGTAAAAACTGAACAAAGCCTAGCACCTTGTATGCCATTCGTTTGGAGCATAATACACATGATATGTTCCCCAGTCCAGTGATTTTGGACTGGCTGTATTACTTCAGGTAAAGATCCATTATGACACCATGTTATAACCCCAAAGAAGAAGAAGAAGACGGTGCCATTGAGTTGTGACTGATTCATGGTGACCCTTTTTATAGGGTGTTCCAGGGAACTCCAAAGAGTAACTATTAATCTGTGGAATAAAACAGCCAAGAAAATGCCATATACAGTATCAGACAATCAACCCCCCCCCCCCAAGCTCCATATTGCCTGCTCCAACCAGTAGCACCTCTTCTAATTCTTACAGGGAAAGGTCTTTCCCATCGACTGCTATCATTTGCATGGATTTCCTAGGATCAAAATGGGGATCTTCTGTATGCAAAGCACGTGCTCAGCCATTGAAACACACCCCCTTCCAGGCTCATGTAGCCCGAAGCCATGGTGACATCAGAAACAAGGTCCAAAGGGGGGAAAATGCAGGATATTAATTTTTTAAAATTTCAAATGCAAATGCTGAGATGACATTTATTCATTATGCATTAATGGTGACATTTCAGTTTCCTACATCTTGTGGATCAATCTGCAAAAATGACCAAATGCCAGCAATTCACAAAAAGGAAAAGTTTATTATTTTCCCCCATTCATTTATTCAAACTTCACTAGCTTTGCTTTGTCCTAGATCATGGGAGTGGCTACCAGTTAGTTTGGTGAG
>NW_015188227.1:0-754 GCF_001447785.1 Gekko japonicus
TTAAAGCCCCCCCAAATTACAAAATCCTGTCAATGGGCCTAGGTCAAAGACTATGCACTTTATTCTTGATAAAGACATCAACTCCTTACCCAGGAATGGGGGTGCTTAGATCCCCCTACCCCTAGACCCGGATCAATGGCATTCCTCTCACTATTGCTGGTACATTAAGGGAGAATTTGGTACAAGCAAAACACAACTGTTTCCATTCAGTGTGTCTCTCTCACCCTCTTTCAAAGGCATGATGCTTCAAGCTGCCAGGGTGCTAGTGGGCACCTGGCTTTTGATGACGTGGTCCAAAGCACCGTTTCATGAGGGGTGGGGGGGGAAAGAAGGGTAACAGGAGTTCTGAGCTGCTGTAGAAAAGAGCAAGAGTCCAGGAGCACCTTAAAGACTAACACAATTTGTGGAGGTGGAGGAGCTTTTGTGGGTTACAGCTCACTTCTTCGGATATCTGGTATGTAAGGTTCCCAGACCCCCAGCTGGAGTGGGGGTCCCCCTGATTTGGGAGGCTTCAATCTCCTGCCAGCCAGTTGGCTGGTGGGGGAAGCCCCACCCTTAACAACCCCCTCCAGCAACATTGTGGTCATCACAATGACATCACATTCTAGCATTTTGGTCGAAACTCTATGGTTACCATCGAGTTTTTGGCCAAAATGCTAGAGCGTCAATATGCCTGGCGTGATGACATCACTTCCAGGTGATGTCATCACACTGTGTGCACTTTGCAGACTTGAAGAAGACTCCAGGATGGACC
>NW_015188228.1:0-760 GCF_001447785.1 Gekko japonicus
AAGACAATAATGCTAGGAAATGTTGAAGACAGCAGGAAAAATGGAAGAACCAACATGAGATGGATTGACCCCATCAAGGAAGCCACGGCCCTCAGTTTGCAAGACCTGAACAAGGCTGTTAATGACAGGATGTTTGGGTCATTAAACCATAGGGTCCCCATAGGTACAAAACAATTTGGCAGCACTTAATGCACACACAGCAGATTATTATTTAATGGAAATCTTTTTGATGTGTAACTGGACATGCTATTTATATAGTTTTTTTTTACAAATATCAGGGAATACACAAGGAATTTCTGGTTTTACAAAGGCTCCCCACACAGCACCTGAGGGAAAAGGATAATATATTTTATATTACAAATACATTACAGTTACATTACACTACAATATATTTTGCATTACAATAAGAAATTAAAAAATTAAGCATTAATATTTGCAGCCAAGATTCAAATCCAGCAGACACAGGTGACCAACAAGAACTTGGATTCAAGCTTTTTTCAAAAACACACATTAGCCCATCATGTAAAGAACAGAGACAATGCATGACAATGCATGAGCCACTTGTGGGGAAGAAAACTCAACCCAAAACTAGAATTTGAGAAACCAAAAGTTTGAAATAAAGGATAAAAAAATAATATGGGAATATATCATTTTAATAAAATCTTACCAAAAAGCGTAAAAGATATGTGGTCCATAAACCTCCCTAACTAGAAAAAGTTGTGAATTATAAATTTATAATCAAATTGGACCAAATGTGTTT
>NW_015188229.1:0-841 GCF_001447785.1 Gekko japonicus
AACTGTAACATTCTATGATTCTATGAAAAACTTTAAAAATTCAAGTGTTTTAAAAAACCAGGATTTTTAGTCTTTCAAAAATTAAGTACAAAAGCCTCAAGCTATTAGCCCCAAGGTATAGATAGGGACTCTGGGGCAAGTGATGCTCTGTCTTCTTGGTGCTTGGGGGGGTCAACAGTGGGAGGGCTTCTAATGTCCTGGCCCCACTGGTGGACCTCCTGATGGCACTGGTATTTCTGGCCACTGTGTGATACAGAGTGTTGGGCTGGATGGGCCTTTGGCCTTATCCAACATTGGTGTCTCTTATGTTCAAGGATCATCTATATCACTCCTTAACATATTCTTTGCGGATTTTATAGGCTGCGGCCAAAAATCTGGCGTAAGCAAGCGTAACCTGGGGGTTGGAATCCAGCAAGAGCATATTACTTAATTCCAATCTTGGAGACCCGGAAATCTCTCCAGTATAGGTTGGATGTAGTTGGCACATATTTCTTGATAGTACCCACAGCCTAGTAAAGTAGGCTCAATCATTTCCACTTTACCAGTACCACAGGGGCAAACACGCTCGGCCATTGGGACCAGTGTTCCCTCTAAGCTGAGTTCGTATGAGCTAGCTCACCGTTTTTTAGCCTCCAGCTCACAGATTTTCATCTTATCTCAGGAAGGATGGCTCCAGAGCAAACTGACCTATGCAGTAGCCAGATCGTTTGCTCACAACTTTAGTGCCAGGAGCTCACAAAGTAGATTTTTTGCTCACAAGACTCCACAGCTTAGATCCATGCCAGGAGTGTTGGCGTGCCAGGAGTGTTGGTGACGGAGACGGCGGCGGCAGCAACAACAA
>NW_015188230.1:0-758 GCF_001447785.1 Gekko japonicus
ATATGGGACCGAGAAAATACTAGATGAACTGGACGCAGTTTATAGAATGCATTCAGCTTTTGCCAAAAGAAATCAACTGCCCAGAGAGGTACATATCAGATTCTATAAAAGAGTATTCAGAGATGAAATGTTAAAGGCTTCAAAACAAGAACGCACTGATGCCACTGATGCTTGACAACAGTGAAATAAAGGTCTTGAAAGAGGTGCCATGGAGAGTCAGAGACAGAAGACGAGAATATTCCAAACTTACAGCTGTTCTAAGGAAAAACAATATACAGTATAGATGGCTTTTGCCCAAAGCTTAATCTTTTCATACAGAGGTAAGAAACAAAGAAACTTTCCACAAACTTTCAAGCAGTTCGTGACGGTTCGTGGCGGTTTGTGAATGGATAGTTTCCTGACAGATTGGCTTTGCTCGGTCAAAATGTTTTCCAAACTCCAAAGCAACATAACTTCAGGAAGCATCTGGGAAGATCCCCTGAGAGTCTGATATCTCTATACACTCCTGAACCTCCTGAACCAGCACCTTTCATTTCCCCAGAAAGCACTTTCCTGGGGGCACATTTTTCAGGAGCTGGAACTTGGACCCTGTAAATCCAATCCTCACCAAATTTGGAGAGCAGGTAGAGGAGAGACAGCCAGAGATTCCCTGTGAGTTTGGTGTCTCTAGCATGCTGGGGGCCATTCTACTGCATCACAAACCTCACAATCTGCTTCAGCCTGTTCGGAGCCTAAAAGTTCATGACAGTTCATGGCTC
>NW_015188231.1:0-761 GCF_001447785.1 Gekko japonicus
GTCAAATGCTTTTTCTGCATCTAGAAAACTTCCGTCACTGCTGCTGATGGAGAACACAATGGGGGAACTGTCCCTGTGTGGAAGCAATGTCAAGACTGCCTTGACTGTAGGTGTTCAGGGGTGACTGCCCCTGAGGACGGTGGTACCATTTGCTCTCATGAGTAACAGCTGGCCTATCCTCCAGAAACATTTCCTTTAAAGCCATCTCAGTGGGTAGCCATTGCCTATGTGTGTGGAAGCAAATGCCACAATCCTGTTTTAGGGAGAAGGATTTCCTTTGGTCTGTCCAGCTGATCATTATCACTGGGTGACCTAATTTCTGCTCTTGGGGGGGGGCAGAATCTGCTGTCTCTACATCATCAACAATTTTATCTACCTGTAATGCTATCTGCCTATAGTGGGAGGCAGTAGCTCACCCTTGCTGGAGGTTTTCAAGGAGCCGTCATTCAGGGATTCTCTAGCTGTGGATATCCTGCATCAAGCAAAGTAGTAGTTGGACTAGATGGCCTCTAAGATCTCTTCCAGTTCCTAGGATTCTAGCCCTTTCCTTAGGAACACAAGAAGAGCCCTGCTGGGCCAGAACAGTGGTCCATCTAGTCCAGCACCCTGTCTCACACAGAGGACAACCAGTTCCTCTGGAGGGCCAACCACAGGGCATAGAGGCTGAGGCCTTCCCCTGATGTTGCCTCCTACCTCTGGGATTCAGAGGTCGACTGCCTCTGTTCATGTAGTTTCCTTTTATTCACCATGGCTAGTAACCA
>NW_015188232.1:0-759 GCF_001447785.1 Gekko japonicus
ACCCAAAGCCATAGTTGAAAATAGTAAGTTGATCGAAGTCAGAACATCGGTTGGATTAATCCTTCAGTAAGTTTGAAGAAAGACCCTAGACCTGTTGACAGAGCAGTTGCTGTAATGCTGTGGACTGATGTTTCAGCCACTCTTTTCAGAATGTAAAGAATCCCTTTGAGATATTCAGCTGATTTTGGGAAGTAAAGAATAGCATAGCTGGAGAAAATATTGACTAGCTGCTATAAAATGGCATCCTTATATCAAAATTCTTCTTTTTCAGGACTGCTGAGAGGGTGGTCTCCAAAAACAAACAAACACACTTGTGTTGACGGCAGGAAAGGATCCATCAGTGCTTAGTTCTCATGGTCCTTTCTTACACCCCACGGAAATGCTGATTGCCATTTCAGGGTCAGGAAGCAATTTTTTTTCACGCTGGTTTGGCCAGGGATCCTGGAGGTTTTTTGTCATCTTTTGGGCATGGGGCAGGGGTCACTGGGGGTGTGGAAGGGGAGGTATTTGTGAATCTCCTGCATTGTGCAGGGGGTTGGACTAGATGACCCTGGAGGTCCCTTCCATGATTCTATGATTTGTATAATCAAACTTTGGCCATTTGTGCTAAGTGCCCGTCATGTGCAGTTCCCATGCCTAAAGAGCAAGGCTCTGTGCTCTAAGTGTTCACAACAAGGACCAGAGAGATAATAAGCCCATGCCACTCACCCCGGTATATAGTGGGATAAAGAAGTTTGGGTGATCTTATTATTAGTATGT
>NW_015188233.1:0-756 GCF_001447785.1 Gekko japonicus
GGAGAGGAAGAAATGGAAAGAAAAGGAAAGGGGGAAAGGGAAAGAAAAAAAATTGGGAGAGAAGGAAGGGGTGAGAAAAAGGAAAGAGGTCCCCTCTACTAGTGGGCAGCCAGTAGATTGCCACGGGACAAAGGGAGGGCTGAAATGGCTCCCTGCTCTTTAAAGCCAGCAGCCTCGCAGATCTCCCTGTTAGCTGCTGACTTTAAAAGGCAAGCAACCATTTCAGAGCTCCCTTTCGCTCCCTTCCCTGGGGGAGCAAGGAGGGGGGAAACAAGGAGAGCCCTGCAAGGGTTTCCCGCCCTTTTAAGCCAGCAGCTGGTGGGTCCACCCGCCAGCTGCTGGCTTTAAAGGGCAAGCTGCCTTTTCAGAGCTCCCTTTCGCTTCCCCCTGCTTCTAAATGGGGGGAAGTAAGGAGAGCCCTGCAAGGGTTTCCTGCCCTTTAAAGTCAGCAGCCAGTGGGTCTATCTGCCGGCTGCTAGCTTTAAAGGGAGGGCCCTTTTCAGAGTTCCCTTTCGCCCAGGGGAGGCTCAGTCATCCCTGGAAAATTTCGGGGTGGGGCAGCCCCTGAGCCCCTCCCGTAGTCTACACCTATGCTATGAAGAAAGGAATAGTTATTTATACACACCTCATCAAGGAATCAAATGAATGTGTGCCACCTACAGGTCCTTTTAAAAAGTGACTTAAAAGGCAGAAAAATCATCTGAAGTTTGCTGCCCCTTGAATCTGAGGTGGTAGTGACTTCATGCCATGGTAGGG
>NW_015188234.1:0-761 GCF_001447785.1 Gekko japonicus
GAGGTGGATGTTGTTCCATGAAGTAGGTGCTATGAAATAGATGTGGGTTGGTTCATGAGCTAGGTGTTTTTTTATGAGGTAGATGTTGGTTCATAATGTCAGTATTTGCTTATGAGTTAGATGTTATTTGGGTTAAACCCCACTCAGCAGACGTGGCCATCCTCCCATACAAGAGGAGGAATTGGGGCAGGGGACACACACAGGGGGACAAAACTGTGAGGCCTGGAACTTACTCCAGCAGGTCTACAGCAGGGTGGCCCAGTAGGGGGAGGTTGACCTTCAGGAAGGCCAACTGATCCACCCTGCCCAGGTCCTGGTGGGAGTGGTAGGGGCTGAGAAGGTCTCCCAGGTGGGAGAACACCCACTTGCTCTGCACACTAGTGAGAGGGCAGGAAAGGAGATTCATGGCCCAGAGGTTGGCCCAGATGATGGTCTTGCACAACCAGTATTCAGGAGGATGAGAGGGGCTTAGGGGACTTGGCATCACCTCACCATCACCTCTTCTGAACCCTCTGCAATGGCATGTGTGGTTCCAGGCCATGGCTGCTGATCTTCCACCTCACCAACAGCAACCAGTAGTGGAGTTTCTGCCTGATGAGGCTCTTGGAGGCAGAGGTGCTGGGCTGCAACTCCTCCTCCCTCTCCTCCCCCACAGTATCTTCCACTTGCTGTTTTCTCTGCCCACCTGCTGTTTCCTCTGGCCTGAAGCCTCCACACAGCACTTCTCTGCAAAGCTCACACTTCCACTGCATGAGCTCTGC
>NW_015188235.1:0-755 GCF_001447785.1 Gekko japonicus
ACTCTGGGACTCAATGAAAGCAGTCCTGCATGGCTCCATGATCGCTATCTCCTCACATCTAAGGAAGGGGAAAAATCGTATTAGGTCTGAAATGAGTAAGCGGATTTATTTATTTATTTATTTATTAAATTTATATCCCGCCCTTCCCAGATGGGCTCAGGGATTGCAGAATTAAAAAGGGAACACAAATGCATGGGAGGAAAGAAAACGTTCCAGTAACTCTTAGTGGAAAGGAAAACTCTTGAAGTCTTGGACATCACCCAAATTCAAAAAAACTTGCTGTTTTAAAGCAACAGCATTGAGTAAAGTTTCCTAAGAATATACACTTTTTGACATGGAGAGTCAACAATAAACATCATTCTTCCTTCATTGGCTCAATAAAACAATCTAATGGCAATCTTTGTTTTTCACCTAAATAAATTGCTGATGCATTTGCTGACTTTTATGATAAGCTGTATTGTTTGGGTAATCCTAGTATGCCTGACATTGACTCATATCTGAACGCTGCTTCTTTTGTTCATCGCCTCTCTGCTGAGCATGTGAACTCTATGGATAGGCCAATTACACTGCAAGAGATCTTGGACACTATTAAGTCTTTGAAAAATAATAAAACTCCAGGTGTTGGCATCCCATCAGAATTCTACAAGTGCTTCAAGTCTGTATTAGCTGAGCGTCTGTTACTAACTTGCAACAATATACTCCAAACAGGGGGAAAGCCTGCATCTCGGAGGGATTCTATCATAGCAGTAATTCCA
>NW_015188236.1:0-755 GCF_001447785.1 Gekko japonicus
ATTATTTCTAGTAAATAAATAAATAAAAATGCAGCTCAGAAAATCTACAACTAAACAATAAAATGCTTCATTGGGGCAATACAGCAATAATAAACTCATTCACAATACAATTTGAGGAATACCTCATAATAAAATCATTCAAAATACAGTAAAATGTTACACTGTCTACTAAAAAGTTTAAAATCTCAGCAATCCACTGCAGCAAGGCAGCCAGATCTAGCCCACCTGGTAAGTAACGTTATGATGCCTGTCTGGAAGCATGATGCCTGTCTGGAAGAAAGAACCTCAGAAGGCACGATCTCTGTCAGAAGTTTAAAGGGAAGGGAACAGGAAGAGGAAGGGATTCACGAAAATGGTTATACGCCTTGCAATTGAATAGGGCGTGGTCTAGCGATTCTATGCCTGCATTACAACAGGGGCAAATCCTTTCTTCATAGGGAATCTTTTTATACTTTCCTTCAAGGACAGCTGAGGGAAGTGCATCACAGTGCATTAGCATGAACACTTTCCTATACTCTTGATTTAGTAGTTGGGAAAGGTAAGGCATAGGGGTTGCTGTCATAATAGGCTGTAACCTTTGAAAAGTGTGCCTCGTATACTTCAACAAGAAGCTTCTCTTTGGTTTTCTTGTTGTAGTCATTCAGTGCTCATTTTTCTTCTTCAACTGCTTGTTTAACTTTCAGGAGACCTCTTCCATCTAATTTTCTTGGAAAGTAAAGTGGATCAAACATCACTTCTAGGGTGTAGTGAGTGAT
>NW_015188237.1:0-640 GCF_001447785.1 Gekko japonicus
TACGCAGAGGCAGGCAGTGGCCGACCACCCCTGAACGTCTCTTGCCTTAGAAACCCTACAGGGGTCGCCATAAGTCAGCGCCACTGGAGGGCGCTTTCCTTCCGTCCTTTGAGAGCCAGTTTGGCATAGTGGTTAGAAGTGCAGACTAGTAAACGTGAAGGGGAAGAAGGGTGGCGTGCAAGGTTATTATTGCACCAGGGTAGATATTTGGGGAGAGGTGACGCGGCTGGGAAATGTCCACCGAGATTTTGTAAGGAAACAACGTGCTTCACATTTCCCTTCCACCTTTGCTTTGGGATTCTTCAGCAGGGGGCTATAAGTGAATATAGATGTGTCAAGTTGCTATTTTGTACCTGTAGTTCCAGGAAGTCTGGACCAGGAGTGTGGTGACGGAAGGCCAGCTACTTATTCTGAAGTAACTCTCAATTATTTCTCCCCCCCCCCACCCGTGGGGCTAGGGTCTCATGGGGCTGGTCACCCCTCAGAGACTTTGACATCGTTAGTCGCCTGGGGCGCAGGAATCCAATCTCCGCAGCAAGTCTCTTCCCAGCAATTCGAAGACAGTTTTTTAAAAGGTAAGTGGGATTGTGTGCGTGTGTCTTATGGATGACGTGTTTAATGTTCAAGTAGGAGCTGCGGT
>NW_015188238.1:0-757 GCF_001447785.1 Gekko japonicus
CCAGGCTGTGTACTCCATATTGTGTGAAACTGGCCCTTTCAACTGTGTTCATACATTCCTTTCCCTATGTGTAAAGGCATGAGGAGGGTAAAATAAACAGTTGTCCCAGACTGACAGCTCCCCCACTCTTGCTTCAAGTCTCTGCTCCCTGGTAGATTCCATTCCCCAGACAAGAGTTGTCATGCAATAGCGGGGTCTCAGGACATGGATGGATGTGATAGTAGCAACCTTGCCGAACCGATGCTTGTCTGGATGTGAGTACTGTCTGGGGATGAGGCAAAGATTTCCTGGAAATCATATGGACATAGTCTTAAATCCCATGAGTGAAGGAAATTGGGTAGGGTTTCCAACCCGCAGGTGGTTGTATCAATATATAAACACTCTGTGAATAATTTACAAACAAAAGCAGAAAGATTGTAAATGGCATAACTGTTTATAGCGAGTTCTACCTGCAAAAGTGCCTTTGTCGTGTATTTTATTTAGTGTGATTGTCCAAAGTTATACATTGGAAGTATCCCCAGACCTTTGAAACTAAGAATTATGGAACACATCACAAGAAATAAACGGCAAACAAAGAAAGCCCTACTCACAGAGCATTTTGTCTCTAAAAACCATAAAGAAGATCAGTTTAGATGTGGTGTGCTCTTTGTTGCAGACTCAAAATGTCCATTGGCTACAAAGGAATTACTTCACCAGGAACACAGGTGGATCTTTAAATTAAACACTTGGATCCCCAATGGTTTGAACACTGACTTTG
>NW_015188239.1:0-754 GCF_001447785.1 Gekko japonicus
GCTGCAACTTGATGGCACTTTATGCACATGATCTACAGAACCTTTCCTTAACCGTGCCTCACATTCCGATTATATACAACAAAACTAACTTTTTGATGAAAAGGCCAACCTGAGTGCCGTCAAAGACATGGCCTAACACCTCCCTTCTAGAGATGTTATGGAGGGAATCATGTAGAAGGATTTATGGTAGAGCTTCCATTTGTAGAGGAGACTTGGCTCAGTGGGAGATAGGGTTGCCATCGCTCTGATGGGGGTGGGTTTCCCCCCAATTTTGGCCCCCCCATCTGCTGCTGGACAGCTGGCTGGCAGGGGAGCCCTGCCCCCCGAAGAGCCCAACCTCACCCGACATGCCCGGCATGATAACATCACCCAGAGGTGGTGTCATTGCACCGGGCACATCGCACGGGGGATGCTCGAGCATTTGGCTAAAAACTCTATGGTCACCATAGAATTTTTGGCCAAATGCTAGAGCATCCCCTACATGACATGCCCGGTGCAGTGATGTCACTTCCTGGTTACATCATTGCGGGGAGCAGCATGGAGTCCCCCACTGGCAGACAGTAAGCACCTGGCAACCCTAGTGAGATAACACCTGGTTTGCATACAGAAGGTCCCGGGTTTCATCTCTGGCATGTCCAGTTAAAGGCATCAGGCCATATGTGATATGAAAGACCTCTACATGATATCCTGAAGAGCGGCTGCCAGCCAAAGCAAACAATTCTGAACTTAGTAGACCAATGGTCCAGAACCATAT
>NW_015188240.1:0-761 GCF_001447785.1 Gekko japonicus
CAGCCGCCGATCACACGGTGATGGTGAAGTGTGGGAAAGAAGGGCGAGGCAGCTCAGCAGTAACTCGTTTGTGCTCATGCACAGTTCCGCGTTTGTGCGCATACCACGGAGGTATAAAAAAATCCAGTGGGATGCAGATAGGCGCCAGATGCGACAGGATACCAGCGCTTCTGCGATCAGATGCCCGCCCGCACAGGGGGTTTCTGGACAATACTGCACTTCCCCAGGTATCTTTTTACTCCGCGTCTTCAGCGGAGCGATATGGGTTGCCGACGGGTGCAGGACACTTGCCAGATGTTCCCGTGTGATCGCACCCATAAAATCCGCCCAGCATTCGTTGCTATTGCGCGGCTAATTCTGTGTGTGACTGGGACCCCGGATTAGGAAATTTCTGGAGATCTGGTGGTAGAGCCTATGGAGGGTCCTCAGTGGGGTGTAATACCATAGAGTCCACCCTCCAAAGCAGCCTTTTTTTTTCCCTCAGGGGAGCTCTCTCTGTAGTCAGGAGATAAGTTGTAATTTTGAGAGATGTCCAGGCCCCACCTGGATATTAGCAACCTTAATTTTACTGAGATAGGATAATTAACCCTTAACAGGAGATTATTCTTACATTTCAATTTTACTATCGACCTATTCATGTTGTCTAGCTTTTAAAATCCTCGATGCATCTTAACCCTGATACGATTTATTCTTGAGCAGGGGCAAGGGGGAAAGTCAAATAGAATCCACTGTTATGGAATACCCATCAGCCTATTAACCTG
>NW_015188241.1:0-782 GCF_001447785.1 Gekko japonicus
GTTTTGCATGGGCAAAAGCCCTCTTCATAGCAACACTTTCTCTGATGCCAAAAACTCTCTCCTACTACTAACTCCTTCTCTCTTTCTGCAGTATAATGTAGAAGGAGATGGGAGACCAGGCTCTGGCGGCGAGTATGAAGTACAGGTGAGGGTGTTGTCTCTGCCCAAAATAAAACATGGCCGGGAGCTGCTGGGGTTGGCTGGAGATCTCCAAGGATTACAACTGATCTCCAGGCAATAGTTCACCTGACGAAAACAGCAGCTTTGGAAGGTGGACTCTATAGCAGTGGTGGCGAACCTATGGCATGGGTGCCAGAGGTGGCACTCAGAGCCCTCTCTGTGGGCACGCGTGCCATCGCCCCAGCCAGGCCCAGACCATCATTAAAGTGTCGAATTCTCTGCCAAATAATTGTAAGTCAATGAAAGCATTTGGGATTGCTTTCCTTACTTTGTTTGGATCATCTTAAGTTAATGTATGAGTTGTTTTTTCTAAAGTAAAACCTCAGTATTCAGGTTAAATTGCCGTGTTGGCACTTTGCGATAAATAAGTGGGTTTTGGGTCGCAGTTTGGGCACGGTCTCTAAAAGGTTCACCATCACTGCTCTATAGCATTATACCCTGCTAAGGTCCCTCGTTCCCACCCTCTGCCCTCGTCAGTTTCCACCCCCCAAATCTCCAGGTATTTCCCAGAGCTGGGAATCCTAGGAGCTGCTCTCCCAATGCTGGGTTGAGAGATGGGAAGGCAGTTTGGTGTAGAGTGGTTAAGTGTGCAGACTCTAATC
>NW_015188242.1:0-752 GCF_001447785.1 Gekko japonicus
TGCGACTGAACAACAACAAAAGCAGACAGAGCCTGGCTTACACAAGCAGCTGCCTTTGACTAGATGACAAGGACATAACTTCATCCATGCAGTTTGTCAGTGGTGCCACTGCCACATCCAAGTGGGGCCTGAAGATTTCCTGGAATTGATCTCCAGACAACAGAGATCAGTTCCCCTGGAGAAAATGGCTGGTTTGGAGGGTAGACCCCAATGGCATTATTGTTGGAGTGAGCATGTCTGACTCTGGACATTTGGGAGCGCTACATCACTCCAAGGGTGAATAGGTATGATCTCCTCTGCCTCTCTCTGTCTTAGCCTGGGAGCTGCCCTCTGACCCCTCTCACTTCTTGTCCTCGCACTCTCTCTACATGGCCTTCCATGGAGATATGTGTCTCTGCAGGCCTCTCCTGTAGATACAATGTCCTCATACTCCCACACACACAATGCCAGACAAGCTGGCCCTTTGTGATAAGGACTCTTTAGTTTAGATTTCTTTCTCTCCTTTGACTGCAGCTTCAGTGTGAAATGGATCTACTTGAATAAATGTTAAGTTTACCTTTTTTGTAATATACTTCTTGAGAGATTTATTTACTGCACTCAGTATCACACTTTTGTGACTGGGCAAACTCTGCCATATTAACCAAATATCCCAATAATGATACCTTGCTGAGGTCCCTCCCCTTCCCCAAACCTCACCATCTCTACACTACACCCCCAAATCTTCAGGAATGTCACAACTCAGAGTTGGCAAC
>NW_015188243.1:0-772 GCF_001447785.1 Gekko japonicus
CTTTTTCTACGAAACAACCCCTGCTTACTCGCTATTCTACACTGCATTTGAGTGTACTCCCTTTTCATCCTGGGCTTTTAGTCGATTCTGCATTACATTATGGTCACCCTGGGTTTGGACTACTGTCGTCCTGGGCAGTGTTCCCTCTAAGCTGAGTTAGTGTGAGCTAGCTCAGTTTTTTAGCCTCCCACGCACACATTTCTGTCTTAACTCAGGAAGGAGGGCTCCAGAGCAAACTAATTTATGCAGTAGCCAAATTGCTCGCTCACGACTTTAATGCCAGCAGCTCACAAAGTAGGATTTGCGCCCACAAGGCTCGACGGCTTAGAGGGAGTATTGCTTACTTGCAAGTAAGCCTGTTTAGGATTGGTTTTCAAGATGCTTTTCTGGTGGCTGCATGGAAGATCTTGTTTGTTTCCTTACAAAATACCATGCAGCTGGGGTATATGGATCCTGTTTTGCCGCGGGCTTTCCCTCGATCCGGAGCGGCCCTGGCGTAGATTTAAGTTTAGAATTTTTCACTCGGTTTCAATCCTCCCTGCCCCTTTCCCACCATACCTAGGACTTTAAACCCAGGTTTACTGTTCAAAATGCAGAATTTATAACCCAGGGTGGGCAGGCAAAATTGGAGCGGGGCAAAATTAGGGCAGAAAAGTACAGATAAACAGAGGTAACTGCAGGGTAAATGGTCATGAGTCGAACACAGAGAAAGCCTGGGGTGAGGTTCAAGTACGGAAAGACCCCAGATCTCGGAAGCAAAGCAGGGTCAACC
>NW_015188244.1:0-744 GCF_001447785.1 Gekko japonicus
TGCTGGGGTTACTAGCATTCAGCATCCTTACAAAAACTTGGCTCAGTGTGGTATGCATGCAAATGACAAGTGACAGAGGGCACAGATCCATCCCATGGCCACAGATGCCATTTTAAAAGCATATGTAGTTCTTTAGAAGTTACCATGAGACCCTGATCCAGATTGGATGTGTGGCTCAGTGGCCCCAGGAACTCTTGTGTCTTCCCCCCCCCCGGGTCTTTTCAGGTATAGAAACATCCCCCAAGAGTTCCGCCACTGTGCTACGTGTCCCATCCAGCTCAGGGCCTTGGGGCAATTTCTAAAGAACGACAAATATTATTAAGATGGTGTTGAGACCACAGGATGGATATGTACCCCTCAGTTGGGCCCACTGACTCTTCACAAGTAAGATGTTTGAGCCAACAACTTCTGTTTCCCCCTTCTGTCTGTTCCTGGGAGTGGTTGACTCACACCTGTTGTAGGCTGCAAACAGTTCTGTTGTACAGTGCAAGACTAGCACTCTGTATCCAGTAGCTCCAGAAGGAGCTTAGCTTCCGAGCTCTGATTGAGGCTGGGCTAGCCTGAACTATCCAGGTCAGGGCTTTAAAAAACAAACCATATATGCAGAGACACCATTTTAATAATATCTGTAGCTCTTTGAAATGCAGAGAGCAGGCAAGGGCTTACAGCAGCCACACATTCTTCAGGGAACAAGGGCCTAGTGTTACTGAGTATGGGCGGGAGAGCGGGATAAAAATCTAATAA
>NW_015188245.1:0-1168 GCF_001447785.1 Gekko japonicus
TCTGAACTACACAATTGACCAATCAGGGGGGTGGGGTGGGCAAGGAGGCAGCAGGCTGCCAGGCACATGGAAAACAATTGAGGGAACATATTTTGCCCCTTTTTTTACCCCCTTAGGGATCATGTTTCTCAGAAAGCTCTTCTGCAGGGTTTGACGTCATGGTAGGAATGCACTCCCCTTATTTTGGGTCTCTTGGTGCAGGGTTTTGGCCTGTGCATTGAATTTGGGGAAGAGGGCATACCCCCCCTGTGGTGTCCTCACTTATTGGGGAGACTGTTTCTCCTTTAAAACACCCTCTGTGTACATGAACTTGGTAGATTTCTGCTGCCACCAGGAATTAAAAATTCCAAATCTCTCTCTTTTCATAGAATGACCTAGGGTCTGGGCACTTCAGAGCACTCTGTGGCCCTGAGGAAGAACTATTCATCAGAATAAGTTTAAATGAATAAGTTAAATGATAAGTTTAAATGAAAAATGGGATAAGTTTAAATGAAAAATGGGATACGTTTAAAAGAAAAATGGGATAAGTTTAAATGAAAAATGGGATACGTTTAAAAGAAAAATGGGATAAGTTTAAATGAAAAATGGGATACGTTTAAAAGAAAAATGGGATAAGTTTAAATGAAAAATGGGATACGTTTAAAAGAAAAATGGGATAAGTTTAAATGAAAAATGGGATACGTTTAAAAGAAAAATGGGATAAGTTTAAATGAAAAATGGGATACGTTTAAAAGAAAAATGGGATAAGTTTAAATGAAAAATGGGATACGTTTAAAAGAAAAATGGGATAAGTTTAAATGAAAAATGGGATACGTTTAAAAGAAAAATGGGATAAGTTTAAATGAAAAATGGGATACGTTTAAAAGAAAAATGGGATAAGTTTAAATGAAAAATGGGATACGTTTAAAAGAAAAATGGGATAAGTTTAAATGAAAAATGGGATACGTTTAAAAGAAAAATGGGATAAGTTTAAATGAAAAATGATTTATTTAATAAAGAACAAAATTGGTTTCTGGTTATTTTGAACTGTAGCTGAAGAAAGGAACTTGTAAATATAATTGGCAAAGCTTGGCATCACAAACTGTCTCTCAAACTCCAAACTCCACTCTGACAGGCTTAAACACTCACACAGGCTAAATTCTTTGTCTTATTCACACAGAATAGACTA
>NW_015188246.1:0-757 GCF_001447785.1 Gekko japonicus
ACCTGTTCAAAATTATTCTCAGTCTTCTAGAGCAGATATATACAGTGATGGCAGACAAGGATAAATCTCCTGTTCATATATAGCTGGGTTTGATATAGTGGTTAAGTGCACAAACTCTAATCTGGGAGAACCGGGTTTGATTCTCCACTCCTCCACTCGTAGCTGCTGGATGACCTTGGACAAGCCATCGTTCAGGCACAGCTGTTCTCTCAAGAGCAGTTCTTGAAAGAGCGCTCTCAGCTCGACTTCTGGTTTTTGGTGGTATGATAACGGATGTGACACTGGTGAGCTCCCGGGGTCACCATCTGAACGCCAGCAGATAGGAAGGTGTGTGATTGTCTGCTACCCCCCTGGAGCCCTTGTGTTTGGGCTCCTAGCCATGGGGCTTTTGAGGGATTACCTCTTTTCTGGCTCGATCCCGGGAAATTGAGACTTCCCTTCACCCTGAAGGTCCTGACGCTGTGCAACCGTATGGCTCTAGAGTTGCTGACCGGGACAAGTATGTGAAGATTGGGCATTTTACATGTACCTGAGGCGGGTCCTAGGACCAACAATGAACTGTTAGTCGTGGTGAAATCAAAACACTGAGTTTCAGCTAGAAAGCCCCTCTGATTTAAGCGAGCGGGGTAGGGAACTCCCAGATGAGATATCCAAGCAGATCATTTTAAAAAGAGGGTGCCAGACGTAAAAGCCATAGAATTGATATAAGAAGCACACAAGAGCGCAGGAAAGCATTTTGGTGGAAAACAGAGACTTT
>NW_015188247.1:0-747 GCF_001447785.1 Gekko japonicus
AAGGATGAAGTATGGTGAGTTGCTCCAAGCCAGGCTAGTTCTTCCACATATAAACTCAATGTTCTTTCCAATGCCATTCTCCCTCCATGAGAAAAAAGTTGTGGCAGCTATAAAGAGCTTACTACTTTTGTGGATACACACTATTACCAGTTGCTAGAGAAACGATTCCATAAAGAAAGAGAATACTTGGAGGTTGTAAGTAAACCAAAGACAAAGTGTTGCACCAAGCTAATCTTTTTGCTAAATCTTTATCAATTAACCTCTTCATTACAGCTTCTGTACTATGAGTTCTCATTGTAGCCTGTCATGACCTGGGCTGTGCAAGCACGGCCTACTAGGCCCAGAGAGCCTGGCTAGCAGTAGGTGAGGCTGGGCCTACAACTCCCAGAAGCCCCTGAGAGGTTTTTGAGCCAAAATTGACCAATAGGAAAAGAGGAGGGCTTGGAATAAAGGATCTGGAGCAGCAGGAAAAGCTGGTCTTTCTTCCAAGAGGGCAGAGCCAGAAGGAAGGCTGCTCCAAGGCAGAAACCCTCATCCTGAGGGAAGGGTGAGTAGTCTAAGGCCACTGCAGATCGTGAGATAGGGACAGTATATATTTGGACGCGTTAGGGCATGTAATTTATTTTCTTTTCATCCACTATTATTCTGCACCTTGTTGTTTGACCTCCTATAAAATAAACTATTTTCATTGTTCACTCTGTCTAGTCCTCACGCCTATTAGTTTGGTGTAGAGAGAGCCAGTTTGGT
>NW_015188248.1:0-738 GCF_001447785.1 Gekko japonicus
ATCCCCCCCGAAATGACCTCTGCATGCAAGGACATTTTAATCCCTAGAACTTTACTACTGGGGTCCCTTTTGGAGCCTACAGGTACCTTTGGAATTTTGAGAAGGGGTGGTGAGCCCCTTCTCAAAATGGCTGCCTCAGGAGGCAGAGCCGGACCTAAAATGGCTGCCTCAGGAGGCAGAGCCGGACCTAAAATGGCTGCCTCAGGAGGCAGAGCTGGACCTAAAATGGCTTCCTCAGGAAGCAGAGCCAAACACAACACCTCTCTCCTCATTTTGCAAAAGAATCTTGGGAAGGGAATGAAAGAAACTAAAGGAAGCCCAGGAGAAGAGAAGGGGGAATAAAAAGAGGGAAAACCTGAACGGGGAATGGAACTACAAGCCTGAATGCTTACTAGACCCCCTGCCCCTCCAGTGCTCCTATTGTATCCTTGGAAAATACTTTCATTTGAATGAAGCCAGCCAATAACAAGCACTGCATTACAAAAGCCTTGTCTACTTTCTGAAAATCTTGGTGGGAGTCAGAAGAAATACCCTTTGGGGAACCCTGCTTTACTACCTACTGGCTGTGTTGACCGGTTCTAGAAGCTGTCCAAGAAGGAGTTCGTTTTGTTGACAAACTGCTGAATGCCGCCTTCTTGTGATCTCATGATCTCCTTCCCTGCCTGGCTCCCTCGATTGAGCAGAGCTGTTTCATAGGGGTTATGGGCAAGGTTCCCTCTAAGTTGAGTCAGTGTGAGC
>NW_015188249.1:0-762 GCF_001447785.1 Gekko japonicus
AAGCTCATTTCCTATGACCGATGTGGGTCAGTGTCACTTGTAAACTGTTACTTTTTGCTTTGGCAATGCAGCATTAGACCATCACAGATGTGTGGGCTGGAGATGTGCCTGCACAGGTAACAGTGACCTGTCTGGAAGGTTGTGCTCGTTCAGTTTCAGTATGTCCCAGTGCTGCATTTCTTTCTTTCTTTTTTTTTGGTTAAAAGCTATTTATTTTCTTGGGTATTGTCAAACAGTTTTTATACAACTTTTAATCAGTCAATTATCCCAATTCCCCTCCCTCCCCCAAACGGCTTCCCGCAATGCGTCTCCCTTTTGTCACACATAGTCGGTAAGTTTCAAGATAACATCAATTGCTTAATATTGTTCTAAACATAGTAAATTTTGTTTCACATCCCAGTTCTTTTCTGAGTATATTTTAAAGTCACTCCATTCTTCAAAAAATTCTTGGTCTTCTTCGTTATTCAACTTTCTGGTTATTTTATCCATTTCTGCCATGAACAGAACTTTTTGTATCCAATCTTCTATCTCTGGTATTTTCTCTTGTTTCCAACATTGCACATAAACCATTCTTGCTGTTATCAAATACCAGAACATAGTCTTTTTCGTTATGTTTAATTCTTCCATTTTAAGACCTAAGAGCAGAATTTCAGCAGTGCTGCATTTCAATGGAGTCTTTGTGAAATTACTTACTATATTTTTATCCTGCCATTCTGTATTACCCATCGTTCGAATTGATTCCAACAAGCAACTGGAACAAAG
>NW_015188250.1:0-745 GCF_001447785.1 Gekko japonicus
ATATCCGGCCCATGTGACCAGGGCCTAAATATGTATGTAAAGGTTTTAGATATATGCGTATGTGCAGTCCCGTGTGTATTGTGAACCGAACCGGTTTGTATTGCTTTGTGAACTATTTAAACTTTAAACCTCCTTTTTCTGCTCTTCGTGAAAAGCAACAGGGAGCAGAAAGCAGGGGTTTAAATGGCTCCAAACCATTTAAACCAAACAGCTGAGTGGTGGGAGCTCCCCATTGCTTAGCTGTTTTTCGTGAAGAACAGAAAGCAGGGGTTTAATGGTTTGGAGCCATACATACCCCTGCTTTTGCTCTTCAGGAGCCACCACAAGCTGCTACAGACTGCATCAAAAGTCATGGAAGTTCATGGCGGCTTTTCAGTTTATGAACATGACTTCACGAATCACAAACTGGCCAAAAACCATGACACACTTTTGTTTGTGAGCTGGTTCACGCCCATCCTTAAAGTCATAGTGGGCAGACCTATCCATGGCTACTAGATGTGATCTAGTTGACATCTCTGTGCTGAAGAATGCTGGTGGGGGGAGGAGTAAGAAAGTCACAAAAGGAGGTCATTGCCATACATTTTTTTTTTATCAAACAGCACCTGAACACATGGAGCTGCCTTATACTGAACCAGACCCTTGGTCCATCGAAGTCAGTATTGTCAATTCAGACTGGCAGCAGCTCTCTAGGGTCTCAGGCAGAAGTCTTTCTAATCTTCCCCACTCTACCACATGCAGCTGCTGG
>NW_015188251.1:0-749 GCF_001447785.1 Gekko japonicus
GTGAAAACCATTAGACTGCTGCGTTTTGGATGATTTACTGCAGCAGGTTTCTAAGCTTCTACAAGTCTGGAGACAGGGGACGATGCCTTATATGGAGCCAACGCAGATAATGGAAGAGACAGAGAAGAAAGGGCAAGCACGGTGTGGGGTAGGTTGGCGGGAAGGGAAGGGCTTGAGCCCCAGCGCCAGCACCTGAACGGGACAAGCGGCGTCGGCATCTTCTGCTGGATGCAGGTCCTCCAGTAGATCTCGATCTCCTTGGGCATGAAGTGCATGGTGTAGGAGATCTGGCAGAGCAGTGCGATGGAGAGCGTGGGGTAGATTTCTATCAGCGCCTCTTTGCAGCTCGGAGTCGGGTGTCTCATGATCTCGTAGAGAGCCGAGATCGCCTGGGGGGGGGGGAGAGAAGGCAGAAATCCCAGAGTTCCTCAGCCCACCCAGACTGGAGGCCAGACAAGAGTTCCTCACTTGCCATTCCCCGGTATGCCCTCATTCATCATGCTGACTCTGTCGTGGTCTGTGTCACATTGTGGACAAAGGCTAGCCACTGTTTTGCGCCCCTCTCCCTTTACGCTGCCACCACTTTGGGTGAAATGACAGCAGGCCGTGCCGGTTCTGCAACGCTATTTGCCACACGTGCAGGAAAGAAGGACACCTAGCCTGTGCCTACAGGTCCAAAGGCGCCCAGAACCAGCCCCCCCAGCCGCAGCCACGCCGCCGGGCCACTGTGCACTATGAGGCCACCGCGA
>NW_015188252.1:0-807 GCF_001447785.1 Gekko japonicus
CAGGAAAGGCTGCCCCTAAGGTTGGATTTAATTAGCATTCTGGTTCAGTTGGAAATTTTAACTTTATTTTATGGTTTTCCCCCTTCAGAGACCAAAAACAGCAGTCACACCTTTTCCTGATCCTACTAGCAAAATTTGATAGAGAACTTACCATCAACATTGATACCCGTTTTGGGGTTAAATGCATTAAAGTGCGGGGCGGCGTGGAATAGCACAGAGCAGAAGAAATATACAAATTGAGAATACCAAGAATGAAAAATAAGTGAGATGAAAAGACCAGAACTCATATGAACACAAAAGAAGCTGCCTTCTACTGAATGAGAGACCATTGGTCCATCAAAGTTGGTATTGCCTACTTAGGTTGGCAGGACCTCTCCGAGATCTCAGGCAAGGGTCTTTCACATCAATTATTGCCTGGTCCCTTTTAACTGGAGATGCCAGGGATTGAACCTGGGGCCTTCTGCATGCCAAGCAGATGTCCTTCCACTAAACACAGCCCCTTTGGTGTAGTGGATAAGTGTGCGGACTCTAATCTGGGTGAACCGGGTTTGATTCCCCACTCCTCCACTTGCACCTGCTGATGGGACCTTGGGTCAGTCACAAGCTCTGGCACAGCTGTCCTTGAAAAAGAGCAGTTTGTGTCAGAGTTCTCTCAGCCCCACCCACCTCTCAGGGTGTCTGTTGTGGGGAGGGGAAGGGAAAGGAGTTTGTAAGCCGCTCTGAGACTCCAAGTGAAGGACAGGGTATAAATCACTCCCCTTGCATCCCGGAAGCCCCAGCATTGCAGTGGGGTGAAGCTCTAGCACT
>NW_015188253.1:0-740 GCF_001447785.1 Gekko japonicus
CACTGAGCCACAGCCCCTCCCCACGGTGGATTAGGAGCAACTGGAAATAACAACAACAATCATACATTGTTCATACATCTTCAAAGCCTTATACGGCCTGGGACCAACATATCTAAGGGACCGCCTCTTCCCGTACATGCCTCAAAGAGCTTTACGCTCTAGTAATCAACATCTCCTGGTGGTCCCTGGCCCAAAAGACGTCCGTTTAGCCTCGACCAGGGGCAGGCAGGGCCTTTTCTGCCCTGGCCCCCACCTGGTGGAACATGCTCCCCATCGAGATCAGGGCCCTGCGGGATCTTACTCAGTTCCGCAGGGCCTGCAAGACAGAACTCTTCCACCAGGCTTTTGGCTGAGGCACCGAGCATCCACATATGGCCTCCCCGAGGTTGCTGTCTCCTACCCACTGGCCACCCATCTGCCAGCAACCGGCCATTAAAAAAACCCAAACAGTATTAATGGGTCGGAATTCGCACCAGCAGCTATAACTACTGTTTTTTAAAATGTTTATAATGTCCCGTTTTATTGTGTTTGAAACCTTATTGTATTATTTGAGGCGATGTGACCCACCCTGAGCCCACGAGCGGGATACAAATGTGAAAAACAAATAAATAAAGATCAGGTAAGCACTAGAAATCGCAGGGGATCTCTTTAAAAGCAGCGTCAGTTCATCGCTGGCCTCCAGCTTTTGTCGAGGCCGGCAAAAGACGTCTCCAACAGTAAGCTTTAAGAACATAAGAGAC
>NW_015188254.1:0-719 GCF_001447785.1 Gekko japonicus
CAATTGCATCCATTACCGTTCTTATATTGCCTCTTATTTGTCTTTTTGGTAAAAAACCGGCTTGTTCTTCAGATATCACTACTTGTAAATAGTTTTTCACCCTTTCTGCTATAATTTTGGCAAAAATCTTGTAATCATTATTTAAAAGCGAAATCGGTCTGTAATTCTTAACGTTCGTTAGGTCTTGTCCTTCTTGCTCCCATTCCTTAATTAATGCTGCTCTCAGAATATGTTGCTTGAAATACTTGTAGTTACCACTTTTCTGTTACCAAACAAAAGCATGCCAGCCCAGCATTAAATCATGTCCTTCCAGCTTTAACAGTCTCATATCTTCCAATGTAATCCAACCCTTTACTCATGTAAGAACTGCCATTTTATAATACAGTCGCCAATCAGATAGCGCAAATACTCCTCTTTCCTTGGAATCTTGTAATATTTTTAACTTAATTCTTGTTTTTTTTACCTTCCCAGATGAATTGTCTTATCAGTTTTTCTAACTCTTTGAAGTATTTTTGCTCTTTTATAATTGGAATTGTCTGAAATAGGAAGATCAATCTGGGTAAAATGTTCATCTTGACTGTTGCTATTCTTCCCATAAATGATAGTTGCAAGTGTTTCCAGTTGTCTAGATCCTTTTTAATTTCTGTCAATAACTTCGTATAGTTGTCTTTGTACAACAAGCTGCATCTGTTAGTTTATTCCTAAGTATTTATTTTTTT
>NW_015188255.1:0-789 GCF_001447785.1 Gekko japonicus
CTAGAATTAAAGGTCATATTGAGAGCACTATCAGTGATTATATGGTGAAACAAAGCTAAAACAATCTTGGTGGTGGAAAGTGCCATTAATGGCAACCCCATATGGTTTTCAAAGCAAAAGATGAACAGAGGTGATTTGCCAATTGCCTGCCTTTGTGTTGTGACCCTGTACTTCCTTGGTGGTCTCCCATCCAAGTACTAACCAGGGATGACACTACTTAGCTTCCAAATGCTGATGTGAGTGGGCTACCCTGGGCCATCGAAGTCAGGGCAAAAACAATCTTAAGACTCTAAATAATTGGCATCCAAAAAGCAGACAGTAGAAGAGAAGAGGAGATTGGATTTATACCCCGCCCTTCACTACCCAAAGGTGTCTCAGAGCAGCTTACAAACTCCTTTCCCTTCCCCTCCCCACAACAGACATCCTGTGAGGTAGGTGGGGCTGAGAGAACTCTGACAGAAACTGCCCTTTTTTCAAGAACAGCTGTGCCAGAATTATGGCTTGCCCAAGGTCATCCAGCCAGGTGCAAGTGGAGGAGTGGGGAATCAAACCCAGTTCTCCCAGATTAGAGTCCGCGCACTTAACCACTAGTGTATGGAGATTCATAATTGCTGATACTGCTCCTGATTCTATCCGCAAAGGTACTTAGATGCTTAAATTTCAGCACATATAGGTTCTCATGTTGTGATCCTTGCAAAAAATCTAAGATATGGATCATGAGTATGCAGCCTGCACATGTTGTAATATATACACACACAGGCCCTTGTGAAGCTGGAACTTGAACTATGT
>NW_015188256.1:0-808 GCF_001447785.1 Gekko japonicus
TTCTGCTATAAGTTTATCTAATCAAAAGACTCTAGGTTATATACCAAAATCTGGATCTAGTATGATTGAACTTTTAAAGGCAAAGTGACAGCTGTCAATATACATCAAGGAGAGAGTATCAGAAATCACGTTCAAGAATCACATTCTTTATTCCCTTGTCCTACAGCTTGAAGTGGGGAATCGAACTTGGTTCTCCAGACCAAACTTGGTTCTCCACACCAAACTGGCTCTCTTTGAAGAAGAACAAGAGATGGGATTTATACCCCGCCCTTCACTACCCAAAGCAGTCTCAGAGTGGCTTACAAACTCTTTTCCCTTCCCTTCCCAAACTCCTTTCCCCTCCCCTCCCCACAACAGACACCCTGTGAGGTAGGTGGGGCTGAGAGAGCTCTTGACAGAAACTATCAGAACTACGGCTTGTCCAAGGTCACCCAGCCAGGTGCAAGTGGAGGAGTGGGGAATCAAACCCGGTTCTCCCAGATTAGAGTCCGCGCACTTAACCACGACACCAAACTGGCTCTAGGTACCGTTTGGCCCCTGGGGAAACCTGTAACTCGCAGTCTGGGACCCACATTATTTGAAGGACCCCCTGCTTCCATATGTCCATGTGTGCCAGCTTTGGTCATCAGAAAGCCATCTGTTGGCCATCTCACCCCTTAAGGAAGCCCGTCTGGCATCAGCCTGATCCTGGGCCTTTCCCAGCATGGCTCGAGCTCTCTAGGCTCCCTGAAGAGATGAGTAGAGGGAACTTCTTGGAGACACTTGGGAGGCACTGCAAAGCCAGGGCTTTCAAAGGGGTTCAAGTGGC
>NW_015188257.1:0-749 GCF_001447785.1 Gekko japonicus
GGAGAGAGGACTCAAGGGCCTTGCTTGGAGCCCCCACGGAGATCCCTGCCCTCCCCAAATCTCCACCTGGCAACCGTACCCCATGCCAAGGTACGTGTGTGGGGACCGGTGGCAACCCTAGCACAAGAGGGTCCCTTTCCTGACAAGTCATAGGGATCCCTGGCCTCCAGGTGGGACCTGGAGATCTCCCGGAATGACAGCTCAGACAGGAAACAGAACACATGTAGAGTCCAGCTGGGGCACCTTGAAGACCCACCTGTCAGCTAAGCTGCCATGGAGAGGGAGAGAAGTTCTGATTGTTATGCATTCCTTTCCATGCGCTTAATTGCTTCCCAGCTGCACCGCTTATCTGTAAAGAGGTACTGGAGGAGTGTAGTGTCTACCTTCTGTGGGATCGTTCTGGTTCCCAGCTTGGCTACCGTTAGAGGCTATTCCTGTTTCCCGCGCTGGAGCCCATCTAATTGGGTATTGCTAATTGGGTATACGAATGCCCTATATCCTATTATGCACAAAGGTGGCCTGCCATTCCTAACAGTGTTCATGTTACTGCATCTATGGCTTTTCAATAAAAGTAAAACCTTCTTGGAAGCGTGTACTTCGTTGTTTTGCTGTGGGTCCTGACACCACCAAGGTTTATTCAAGGTATGAGCTTTTGTGTGCCAGGCGCACTTTGACAGATACTTATGCGTATTTGAAAATACGTATTAGAAAATACTTCTTATACTACTTTGAAATTTCAAATACTCGTT
>NW_015188258.1:0-725 GCF_001447785.1 Gekko japonicus
ATAGTGCACATGCTGTCAAGAAGGGGTGTTAGAGAAGCAATAGCCTGCTAAGACTCTAGTTACTGCAAATACGGCTGAACGAGTGGTTTAGTCCACTTGTACCCTAGGGGGAGCTGTGGAGCATTCCCTAGTGTTTAGGGTTTATGGAATGTTTTTCTCTTGCAGTTTTCTCTCTGTGTTGTGTGTTAGCCTGTGTTAGGGCTTGCGCTCTGTAGGCCTCTCTGTTGCATTAATGGCCTGCACTCAGTTATCGTCTTCTCTGCAAAATCCTGTTGCAGTAAATTAATTAAAGCAAATGATTCCTGTACTCTGCCAACAGTATCGGCTACCCTCATTAGCAGGCAGTCTTCTGCCTCACCAGACAACCCTTGCCTCGTGTATGGGTGAATTCATATAGGGATGGATCAAGGCTCAGTGAGAACAGCCATTTCTATTTATCAGGAGGGGTTGTGGCTCAGCGGCAGTGCATCTGCTTGGCACGCAGAAGGTCCCCGGTTCAACCCCCGGCAGCCCAGTCAAAAGGATCAGGCAATAGGTGATGTGAAAGACCTCTGCCTGAGACCCTGGAGAGCGGCTTCCAGGCTGAGTAGACAAGACTGGCTTTGATGAACCAAGGGTCTGATTCAGTAGAAGGCAGCGTCATATGTATCACTCTTTTATCTCACCTGGCCTCCAGGCCTAGAGCATTAGAAATACAGGAGAAGAAAGAAAGAAAGAAAGAAAGA
>NW_015188259.1:0-741 GCF_001447785.1 Gekko japonicus
TTGTTTGCTAATTATATTTATTTGTCAGAAAGGGGGGGGAGAAAAAATGAAAGAGGTGGAAAGAAAGCAAACAAATAGATGGGGTGAAGAGAAGTAGAGAAGAGATTGGATTTACACCCCGCCCTTCACTACCGGAAGGAGTCTCAGAGCAGCTTACAAACTCCTCTCCCTTCCCCTCCCCACATGCCTCCCCTTCGCTTTCCCAGCCACCCTGCCGGGAGCCACACAATATATGTGAAAGAGCCACATGGCAGCTCTCGAGCCCCAGTTTGACCACCCCTGCATTAGACCAACCCAAGCTCCCTCCCCAGGCTCCACCCCTAAAATCTCCAAAAATCTCCCCATCTGGTGCTGGCAGCCCTAAATGTATACCTAGAGCCCAGAGTTTGCTACTACTGTCTCTGATGTAGCCAGTGTTTCTGGCCTCTGTGGCCTTCCTAGACCGCCAGGGCAATTTCTTCCATGTTTGGATTCCTTCTCAGGGGCTACGTATATAATGGGAAATGTATGGTTGTTGAGAGGGGAGACGAGTCCTGGGGTTGCCAGCTCTGGGTGGTAGGGATGCCAACCACCAGGTGGGACTTGGGGATCCCCTGGAATTACAGCTCATCTCCAGACTACAAAGATCAGTTCCCCTGGTGAAAATGGCTGCTTTGGAGGGTGGACTCGATGGCACTGTACCCCACTGAGGTCCCTGACCTCCCTGGGCTCAACCCCCAAACCTCCGGGAGTTTCCCAATC
>NW_015188260.1:0-741 GCF_001447785.1 Gekko japonicus
AAGTTCCAATTTTCCTTCTTAAACTCCTGGTTATAATCACCCTTCTTTACTAGGAGCAATTTTTCTCAGGGGAAGACTGCAGGTCCCACTTCCCTGAATCGAGGTCCTCTCTTGATCCTTCACTTTTCTTAACTGAACTAACAGCTCTAACTGCCGCTCTCAACTGTCACTTAATTGTAGAATTCCATTTGAAGTGTGCACATACACAAAAACCTATACCCAGAATTAAGCTTTGTTGGTCTTAAAGGTGCCACTGGACCAGTGTTCCCTCTAAGCTGAGTTAGTGTGAGCCAGCTCACAGTTTTTTAGCCGCCAACTCACACATTTTTGTCTTAACCCAGGATAGGGTTGCCAAGTCACTTACATCGTGTGGCGGGGGAGTCCTCATCCCCTCCCGGGACATTCGTGTGTGCGCATAGAGCGCGCCGCTGTAACACCACCCAGAAGTGACGTCATCATGCCAGGGGCATCACCGGGCAACACTCTACCAGTTGCCCCCAAAACTCTATAGTACCATAGAGTTTTGGGGGCAACTGCTAGAGCGTCACCCGGTGACGCCCCCGGGGTGATGACGTCACTTCCAGGTGGCGTCATCACGCTGGGGGTGTGGGCCTGTTCCCGCCGTTTCAGGGATGGGGTTCCCCCTGGCGGCGGATTGGGGGGCGTTTTGGCGGGGGTTCTCCTGCCCCCAGCGAGGGCTTGGCAAGTCTAACCCAGGAAGGATGGCTCCACAGCAGACTA
>NW_015188261.1:0-722 GCF_001447785.1 Gekko japonicus
TTTAGGCCGTGCCTTTGGAAATAGGACCCACAGCTCACAGCGCAGCAGGGTATCCCCGTCTTCTCCCAGCGTCTGCCCAGCATAGTCCAGGAACAGGGAGTGGGAGGGTCATGGCCTTCAGACCCCACTTGGAACCCGTATAACATTAAAAAATGGAGGAGCTTGAGCACCGAACTCCTCCCGCCGCCATCTTGGTTAAGGATGGCTCACTTCATGTGGTTAGATTCTGCGGTCTGGTGTTAAAACGTAGGACAGGAAGCCAGGGCTGATAAAGGCAATAACGTTATATTTAGGAGAAGATGATGGGTCAATGGATACAGAATTTGATTTAATATACAGAGTAAACTCCAGAATTGCTGAGAAGAAAAATCTACCAAGAGATGTGATTGTGCAATTTATAACAAGAACAACGACAGAAGATATTTTCAAGAAACAGTTCACCGTTCCATTTGAAATTGAGGGACATAAAATAATGGTAATGAGAGAACTCCCGAGAACAATCTTACAAGACAGAAGAAGATACAAACCACTGGCTGACAAACTGAAGACAATGAATATTAGATTCAGATGGGAAATACCACAGGGTTTATCCTTCACTTACAAGGCCGTGAGAATTTCGATTAAATCGGTGGATGATTACTATAGGTTTAAGTCGGACAATTTAGACGACTTTGGAGAATTATAAAAAGAATTGCACAATGGATTACAAACTGTTGTCATGG
>NW_015188262.1:0-738 GCF_001447785.1 Gekko japonicus
TTTGTGGGAAAATATTAGCATGAGAAAACAGAAGATGGTATGAAAGTACTCACACATTCCGTTTACACAAAGGAGAAGCAAATGTGGCTATTCAAACTGAACTAGCAAGCTTGCAGAATCTCATAGCATCTCCAGTTACATTTTTGCATAAATATAAGGCAGCTATTTAATTTCCCCCCAAGTGGCTTTAACTGGGGTTATCTTTTAGTGAAAACCCCATTTCGCCTGCATGCGGAGAACTAGCGCATCCAGAGGAAAAGGTTTATATGGGCTGTTCAATTTGAAACATTGAAGGTTTGGACATTCCTGGAGATTTGGGGTGATGCCAGGGAAAGACAGCGATTTGGGAAGAGTAAGGGACCTTGGTAGGCTATAATGGCATAAAGTCCACCCTCCAAATCAGCCATTTCCTCCAGAACTGACATTAGTAGTCAGGAGATGAGTTGTAATTCCTGGAGATCTCCAGACCCCACCTGGAGATTGGCAACCCAAATAGGATTAAAGCCCTAGAATCTTATACCCTAGTTATCCTCTCAGCAGCCCTGCTTAGACTTATGCTGCTTAGACTTACGTTGCGATCTATAGTGGACTTTTTTGGCCTCTTGCACTACATCTGGCAAATGCAAAAAATTGCCATTAACTGGATTAATGTGTGCCAGAAGTTAGATTCAGTGAAACATATGAAAAAAAATCTATGTATTTCTTGGTAGTGATGAAAAGGGCTGTCAAGTCACAGCT
>NW_015188263.1:0-776 GCF_001447785.1 Gekko japonicus
CCAGTGGGGCAGTGAAGCCTTGCAAGAGCACAGGAGCCTGCCAGTCCAACCAACCACTCACCTTTTGCTGATGTCCACCAGGAAACTACCCCTTTGTATGACTATCCGCTATTGCCCCTTCAAATCTTAATTGGAGTAGAAGCCCAGCCAGGTGAACAGACAACAGCTCTATCACCCACTGGAAATAATGGGTCTGTGACTTCATGGCCTGTAGAGAAGCCAGGTCTACCTATAGGAAACAATGGCCTCATTATTGGCAATGGCTAGTAGACCTGGCCTCCGTCCACCCAACTGGGCTTCTGATAGTGGAAAATGCCCAAATCACAGCTGATTTATGGCAAGACGGCCCCTCATGGGCTTTGCAGGTCATGAGATGTTCAGAGCTGGCCTGCCATTTCTGCACACTTACCTTGGATTTCCTTGGTGGTCTCCCATCCAAATGTTAATCAGGGCTGACCCCGCTTAGCTTCCAAGTTCTGACAAGATAGGGCTAGCCTGGGCCATCCAGGTCCCTTTAAAACCTGGCCTTTGTCCAGGGACTATCAGCTGTTATCTGGCATCAACTGTTAGAGGACTCCAGTTCCTTTAAAATGTCAAGGGACTGGAGGCACCAACTGAGACAGCTGTTTGGTGTGGCCAGCTACCTCTCTCCCCCTCCCTCCCTGCACTTTGCTCTCAACTGGGGGGGGTTTGAGGTGATTAGACAGACAGTCAGTCCCGAGTGCTCAGAACCCGAAAAAGTACCCTCCCCTCCAAAAATCCCAAACCAGTAACAA